>NC_056750.1:648571779-648646779 GCF_019279795.1 Protopterus annectens
AGCAGGAATGTGAGGGTTCCCCACTGTAAAGGACCACTCACAAATATGTAACTGGAAACATTTGTTTACTGTTTTGCTGAGTGTTAATGTCATCTGACCCACTGACACTAACTGAGTGCATTCTTTGTGGTATGTCTTCTCTCAAATTTTCTTTTATTCATAAGTTTGCAGTGTAAGAAACAAACCAGGCAAAGCAGTTCTGAAGAAGAGTGCAGTATTCCCTCAGTCTATTTACCCCTTATTTAGGGTGTTAGGAATTGACAGCATGGAACATCATGGCTACTAAGGTTATTTTGCAATGGACCAAGAAAAACAAGCTTCCAGCTAATATTATTTGCTGTGTGCGCCTCACTGCAACTATGGAATATCAGATGTTCAAACTGCACACATGCATTTGCATAGTAATATACAGTTATGGAGAAATAAACCATCAGTACTGTCTAATCTCCACGTATGCTGTTACTGTCTTGTTGCCTTTACCTCTCCATTTCATTTCTGGTTTTATTCTAACTGAGCCACACTAATTTAATGATATTTCTTGTCCCGAGTAACACTGTCTGGTTTCGCAACCTGTTCCAAATTCAACCCCTCCTTTCTGTAAGATGATACGATTTTCTGTCTGTCCTAAGTTTAATTTAATTTAGTTGCCAACTAGCCACTTTTTTTCTCCTTGAAGGTCTTTACATTTCTGTTTCACTGTCCTTTGTGCCTGTATCATATACCACCTCTTTTTTTTTTTTCATAGTGGACATCCCAAGCCTCTGTAATCTGGCTTCTTACGACGCTGTTACCTTCCTCTTGTTAGAGTTGTAACCTTTGTCTGCATTTTCTCCAGAAGCTTAATTTCCTTTTCCAAACATTTTCACCAAATCTGAGTAGAGTATTCCATATCCAGCTTTACCAAAGCCCAGTACAATGAAAAGATGCCTTAGAAATCCCTAGATTCTGATCTTTAAACAATACATCATAAATTCTGTTGATTGTTACTAGCACCTTCTCACATTGTTTGTGGTGATTCATTTTAGGTGTGATAATGATCACAGGTCTTTTTCTCCATAACTGTCTACACATTCCTTTCTGTACTGTATGTTGGTTTACGATCATTGAAAGCAATTTGCATAACTGTTCATTTTTATCCATTGCAACTCTAGTGATTTTATCTGTCTGCTGCCATCAACATCACATTTTTGTACATTGCAGTTCGAGTGATTTTCTCTGTCCATTGCCGCCAGCATCACATTTTTGTACATTGAAGCTCGAGTTTGTTTGTTTGTGTCTTTCGGCTTTTCCCGGTTAGGGCTCGCCATAGCGGAACTCCGGTCCGCTAATGATTGGTAGTGGATTTTTACATACCGGGTTACCAGCCCTGATGCACAACCTTCAACGAAGGCACGCCCCATTCACGTATGCCTCCACACAGAAGACGCTCTAGCTGAGAATCGAACGGGACAACGTCTTGCTATGAGGCGTCAACGCTACCGCAGCACTGTCATCAGCATCACATTTTGTACATTGCAGTTAAAGTGATTTTGTCTGTCCTCTGACACCAGCATCACTAGATAAATTTTAATACCTTCATCATTCTCCATGGTTCAAGTGTTGGTGTAATTTGTGAATAAGTCATCGTCTCAGTTAAGTTAATGATCCAGCCATCCATCCACAACCCTTTTTACCATTTTTACAAATCAGACTGAGGTGTCACTTCAACAGTGACAGTCATCTAGAGCCAGTGTTCACACCTGTGGGTGGCTAGCTTAGGTGAGGTTGTTCTTCCATATCACACACCTGCACGTACGTCATACCTGTCAACTGTCCAGATTTTTACAGAATGTCCAGATTTCTGTCACATATTTTAGGTCTGTTCCTCATAACATTTGTGGTTTTCTGGCAAATCACTAAGGATTGAAATAACTAAATAATGACATACATTGAAGTTTCAGATTTCACATCCCATAGAAACTTGCATGCTAACACAATTTTTGTCATTCTAGCAACTTTCTAAGTTTCTAAGACCAATATTTAAAATCTGTCTCTGTTTTTGGACCTTTGCCCCTCTATTATTTTATGTTTTGTCCAGATTTCTTGTCTTGGCCAGTGGCCAGTTTAGAGTGTCCAGTCACCTACTGCATGTCTTTGAAATTTGTTGAATAACACCAGCCTCACAAAGTGAGGTTCTCCACTACTTAGCACATCTGACTGTTTCCTACATTCTGTTTTTTTTTTAATCCAGCTCAGCTGTATTTGGAGCTGTTTTTGGTCCCTGAATTTTCTCTATTAACCTTCTCTGCAGAGCTCTGCTGAGGTCTTGCTTATTTCTAGGAAATGCACTACTGGTCTCCTTCAAGTCTGAGTCAGATTAATTTCCTTTCTAGATGAACCCATGTTGGTGCTCTGGTAATGATTATGTTTTATGACAGAAATATAGCCAATGTATTTCCGATAATCTTTTAATTACTTTCCATGTGGTAGAGTTTAGGATTACTAGCCTATAAATTCCTTGGATCCATTTTGCTCCTCTTTTAGTAAAGGCACCACTAATGCCTTTTACCAGTGCAGGAAAAGGGCTGCTGTGGTCTCCATGGTCAGTGTTTGAAGTTCTTGTATTAAAACACCCAGTCCCCTGTCTGCTCATTCAACAACATACATGGCAGTTACTCTAGTAAGTGGGTCTTGCTTCCCATTATTCCTGTAAACTGCCTTTCTACCTCTTCTTTTTTATTCTTGCATTCATCCACTCATTCTCCATCAAATACACAAGGTCCTATCCAACATGGAAGACTCTCCTCCCCTTTCTCTTTAATAAATACTGAAACAAACAACAAAAAGGTTAGAACTTCAGTCTGCTTCCTTTGGGTACTCGGTTATCTTTATAATATTCTTGCAGTTCTGTCAAAATCCAAACTCTGCCTTCCTTACTTCTATTTATCTAGATATCTGGAAAAAATCTTATTTGGCTTCCTTCTGAACTCCTTCAGAGGTTGGTACTAGACTATCAGCACTAGGGCGTATACAAGCCTAGCCATAACAATTCCCTGGCTATTTCTTCCCACAGTATTTACTTCCCTGGACCCCTGTCTAGCAGGGCGACTGACATGATCCCCGGGGTGAATTTCCTATCTCCCATCCAATCATCAAGGTTCCTTTTGAAGAGGGCCAAAGAGGCGCTCTGCTTGACATGTATGGGCAGTCTCTTACAGAGTCTGGGGAGTCTCTGGGTCAGGAACCTATCCCTCCAGCATGTTTTGTTCATTGTGATGACAAGGTTTAGATCCCTAGAGAGTGTGCCTTTGAGGGTTTGGGATTTCTTTAAGTATAGCATGTCCAACAGCTCTGAGTTTGACATGGCCTTGTATGTTAAACAGAGATTGCCTCTGGGGAGGCGATATGCGACAGAGTATAGGTGGAGTTTTTTTTAGATGGTCAGCATAGGGCATCTGCTTTAGGCCTGTGATTCTTTTAGTGAGGTATTTCTGCAGCCTTTCCAGATGTTGCAGATGTCTTGAGAGGTACATACCAAACGGGGCATTGTATTCTATAATGGGTCTAATGAGGGATGAGTACAGTGGGACAATGACCTCCTTTTTTCTGGATGAAAAGCACTTGATGATGAGGTGTGCCACATAGAAAGATTTCCTGACTGTTGTGGCGATGTGGTTATCGAAGGTAAGACCACTGCCCACCTGTGTCCCTAAGTCTCTTATCACACTTTCGGTGTTTAGTGTACTGCCACCTGTGTGGTAATTCACGGGTACATGTTTTTTCCCAAAGGGGATAACTATACATTTCTTGTTATTGAGCTTGAGCCCATGGCTCTGGCACCAACCGTCTGTTTCTGTAAGGCCCTTTTGTAGCATATCCACATCATTTGGGGATTCAATAATGGCTCCCAGTTTGCAGTCATCTGCAAACTTTTTTAGCCAGAGTCCCTTAGTGTTGGCCTGTACTTCAGAGAAGTAGATGCCAAACAAGAGCGGTCCCAGGACTGAACCCTGAGGTACTCCACTTGTCACTTGTCTGGATTTGGATTTGGAGTCGGCTACTTTTACAGTCTAGGTTCTGTCAGTAAGCCAGTTGGCAACCCATCAAGTGACATAGGGATTAATGCCCAGCTTAGTAAGTTTATCTATGATTCCAGAGTGGGGGATGGTGTTGAAGGCCTTGGCAAGGTCCAGATAGGCAGTGTGGACAACCTTACCCTTGTCCATAGCTCTGGAGACTGAGCCGAAGAAGTCAGTAAGGTACAGGAGACAAGAACCCTTTACAAACCCAAACTGTGTGGGGTCCACTGTTTGAAGGTTGCAAGTTCCATGATAATACATTCCATGGCCATGCAGATCAGGCTCATCAGACTGATGGGGCGGTAGTTCCCAGGGTCCAAGGTGGATCCCCCCTTGTGGAGTGTGATAACTGTAGCTGTGCACCATTCAGTGGGCACAAAGCCTGAGGTGAGGCTATGATTAAACATGACACTTAGGTGAGGTGCCAGTTCATTTTGTAGTTCATGTAGTACATAGCCTGGGATGTCATCTGGTCCCATGGATGCTGTATTCTTAGCTTTGGATAGTGTGTTTTTTTACCTGTGTGGCTGTTATTACCGGAATTTGGCAGTCTTTCAGTATTGAGATGGGCCCATTAGGGGGTGAGAGGGGGGGAGATGTTTGCACTGAATCGATCTGCCAGGATATTGGCAATATCCTTGGGATCAGTATATTTAATGCCATTCTGTTGTAGCTCAGAACAGATCCGAGCATTGCCATTTAGATTCTTGATATAGCTATAGAATGCCTTGTGGTTGTATTTGGAATCTTTCGCAATTTTATTTTCGTAACTAGCTTTGGAGGTTTTTGTGTGGGATCTCAGCTTCTTACTGAGGCTGGTAAGGGAGTTTTTTGCATCCTGGGATTTTCCTCTTTTCTGCAACAGTTTCTTCCTTTTGTTGTAAAGTTTGTTTATGGCAAGGGACCACCAGATTGGTTTTTTGGAGGAGAGCATCTTGGTTCTGTTGGGAATGGCACAATTCACGCACGAGTGGATCTGCTCGTACAGTGCCTTAGTGTAGGATTCAACAGTCGAACTTTCAGTTCCCATCAGCAGTGGGTGTCATGAAGTTTGTCACTTCTGACTTGAGTTGCATGAAGTTGGCTTTGGAGAAGTTCTTTACGGATGTTTCCTTACTGGGTGGGGTGGGGTTGGGATATGGATGTCAAGGGTGATTAGCTTATGGTCTGACCTGACCAACGAGGGGGTGACCATAGGTGTGGAGCATTGATTTCCCATGTTGGTAATTACCAGGTATAGGATATTGGAGCCCCTGGTGAGACTAAGGATTAGTTGAGCCAGGGCATTTGAATTTATGAATTCCAAGAACCGTTGGGCAAAGGTGTTGGTACACGAGTAGTTTATCAAGTTAATGGTAGGGTAGTTGAAATCACCCAGCATTAGGGTGTTTGGGTGTATTTTAATATTTTCCAGTATGTTTAGAAAGGTGTAGTGAGAATCTTGGGGCATGGTGTGGGATCTGTAGCAAGCTACAATTTGGATTGCAGTCTTACCTAGTGTTAGTTGCACCTGGAGAATTTCAGACGCATTGTGCTGGTCAACTAGTCTGGTGTTGTGAATATCCTTGGTGAATATGGACACTCCTCCACCTTTAGTGTTTCTGTCCTGGTTTGGTGGCCGAAAAGTGTGGTAAGAGTTGCAGCCTGGTATTGCAGGGATGCTCTCTGGAGCCTTGAACCAGGTCTCAGTTACTGCACAGATATCAATGTTCTCCATTTTTAGGAGTGCCTCAAGAGAGTGCATTTTGAGGTTTAGACTTCTAGCATTGAGTAGCATTACTTTCAAATTTTGCATGTTTGTACCTGTTACAGTGGTGGTTTTGTGCTTTGAACCTTGCCTAAAAAAGGCACTATAGGGGTGGCAAGAGCCTTACCCAGTAACCTGAATCCCAGGAGCGACAGGTGCAGATGATCTCTTGCAAAGCATAGTGGTCTGTTGATTATGTCGTCCCAGGCAGACATATACTGGATCCCCATTGAATGACACCAGAAGCTTAGCCAATTGTTGAAGTCAGTCATTTTATCCTTATACTGTGGTATCATTTTGGGCAAAGGCAGGATGCTACTCAGGGCTAGGGTCATACCTGGCTGGGACAAATGATCTGAGAGCTCTTCCATGTCTCTTTTTATGTAGTCTAGGAAGGTATATCTGAAGTCATTCACTCCAACATGGACAGTAACAGAGTCATATTTGTACTTGTTGTGGAGTGACTTGAGGGCATGCATTATGTGGCAGATCCTGGCACCCGACATGCAGCTGACTGTAATTTTCTCCTTGTTCAGCCTGGTGAGTGGGACATCAGTGTGCCTGACTATAGAGTCAGCTTTGACTAAAGTGTTGTGTACGTTGTCTTGCCTTAGAGGCTGTTGTTGGGTGCACACTGATGTTGTGAGCTATGTGACACTTTGGTTGTGATTGGTGTTTGTCTACGTTTCAGCATCGGAGTTCCTTGTTGCTTGGGTAGGTTACTGTTAAGGGCCTGCACATATGTGGGTTTAATGTTGCTATGTGTGCGTGTTGATGGTGTGGATGTAGAAGAGCTAGTTGTTGCTTGAGGTGTAGTGTGGGTGTTAACTTTCTCCTCTTGACTGTCTAGCACAATCTTGGGTGGAGAGAGCTTTGCTTCCAGTTTGGCTATGTAAGTGCATATCTCGCAGGTTGTAGTGTTGGGTGGTAGGAGGAGAGGGTTGTCTGTGTGCATGAGGCAATTGCTGCATTGCTCCAGTATGCCCAGATTCACCAGGTGGACAGGAGAAATTACTGGAAGCTGACCCAGGAGAAATCACCAGACGCTGACCCTTGGACATGCCTGGTTTGGTGCTTTTTTTTTTTTGTAAAGTACAAGAGCTGTTTTCCCTTACCTTAGCAAGGTACTTTGCAATTATAGGCTGTTTAGTACATACAATTAATTTCTCCTTATTAACAAGGAGAGTTGAGTGCTTGTATCATTTTAAGACTTCCTGCAGATTTTAAAGAAAGTGCTAATCACAAGGATGCTTAAAGGTAAGATGAAAAAAATGGTTTATCTTAAACACTGCAGTGTGCACTAGAGGAGTTAGATGTGAAAGTAGGTAACTTAAGTTTTACCTGTCTAAAAAGTTAAGTTTTAGTGGAGAGTCACTATTTTTAAAACAGCAAGATAGATTGAAAGGTGGTGGTCACTTTTGTATTCTGGTACTATGGAATACAGTAGGATGGCCAATAAATTTAAATAGTTGAAGGGGAGTGATTTCACAAAATGATAATTTTGTGCTTACTCACACAAGCCAGTAGAACAGAGAGGAAATTAGATATATGGTCAAATTAACATAAGTGGAAGGCAACTAGAAAAACAGTGGTGTTTAAGAACACTACAGTAACCGGGTGGGAGGGTAGGGAAAACAATTTGTGCCTGACTCACAAGAGACAGAGCTGTGGTCTTTTTTCAAGTTTTAATATGCAGTTAAAAGCAGAATACAAGTAAAACACAAGGTAAATAAAACAAATCAAAGTATTCAAAATAGAAAAAGGCAGTAAAGTAATACAACAAATAAAAAGCAAACCTTTCCCTCACAGCAAAGTGTAGCAGAGTCTGGTTGAGTCTTTCTAGTAAAGCTCTGAAATGGTTTATTTTACCCCTTAAATAGAAGGTTTAGTTCCTAGCTCCACCCCCTCAGTTCAGAGATGATTAACCTTAACTGGCCTGTTCTATTGACCTGTACTAATTTCTGCCTGACTCACAAGAGACAGAGCTGTGGTCTCTTTTCAAGTTTTAATATGCAGTTAAAAGAAGAATACAAGTAAAACACAAGGTAAGTAAAACAAATCACAGTGTTCAAAATAGAAAAAGGCAATAAAGTAATACAACAAATAAAAAGCAAGCTAACCTTTCCCAAACAGCAAAGTGTAGCAGAGTCTGGGTGAGCCTTTCTAGTAAAACTGTTTTATTTGTCTGTTTTATTTCTTTTCATGTCTTCCTTTTGACTGCTCTTCCCTGCTTCTTCATATAACATCCTACCAAAACCTTGCTCTTGTGCGCCTCTTTTTCTTGATCTGAGACTAGTCAGATAATTGCTACTTAACTAAGTTGTCTGCTGCCTCTTCCATCCTTTCCATCTTCTTTATATAGCCTTTCTTCTTTCCTTCTTTTATGTACCCTTTGCTGTTGCAACCCAAAAGTCCACATTGCAAACCTATTACATGAAATTTTCTCATGGCTTGTGGTGTCCTTAATCCTGTCATTGAGTTTCCCACATTCTACACCTTGTTGTTTCATATGTGCATTCACAAATCATTGTTTTCCCACTGCTGCCATGAACCTAACACATGGCCATGATTAATACCAAAAAGAACACTGTCGATGCCAGGAAATGCTTTTTACGATCTTTTTATTCCACAAATTCCAAGTACAGATTGAGCGCTTTCATCCCCTCCTGGGGATTTCATCAGAATCTGCAAGTTTTCATTTTTATCCCCCTTAAATACCCTACCCAACTCTGATGTCACACTTTAATTAATTCATTATTTAATCATAATGTTAAAAAGATAGCAGTCAAATACATTTCCTTCACTTTCATAATAAAACATCCTACTATTGAGAATTTAAAAACTAAATCTGAAATATTCTTAATATTAATACATAAAAAAGGCACTTTATTGTCTGAATAAAATAATTAAAATCAATCCATGAATGGCTTTGTGCAGAGTTTACTTGTATTGTTCTGCCTTTTTGTTCAACACAGGCTTTATAGATATAATTTCATTCAAACCTTGGGGGGGGGGGGTACTAGCTTGTAATTTAACCTGCCATCTGGTCTCTCTTTCTTCAACATAATTTTTATAATTCCCTCCCGTTGGGTTTCTTAACACTTTCTCTAAAATACAAAACATAAATTCTTTACATTTTACTGACACTAGAATATGCCTGAAAAGGGCATTATTAATGTTCTGAGTTTTAATTTGATAACCATGCTCGTACATCCTGTCCCTAAGTCTCCTTTCAGTTTTACCTACATAATAACTTGGACAGGATGTACACATGGCTAAATAAATAATGCCCTTTGTTTGGCAATTCCCTTTTTCTGGTCTAAAAACTGATTCTATAGCATTTTTTAATCTTATACACTTGTCTTGACAAATAAAAGTACATTGAGAACATGTCCCACATCTATTAGTCCCTGTTCTATCACAAGTTTTAATATTACCATACTCAAAGTTCTTTTTTAAATTCAGTCCCACCTTATATACAAAATTAGGGGCCTCTCACCCTATATCCCATAATTTTGGGTTATTCTTAAGTATAGCCCAGTTCTTCTATATTATTTTCTGGACTTCTTTTGCTTTCTGTCCATATGGAATTACCATTGCCCTTTCAAACTTCTTATTGTTATTAGAATTTAATTCTTTATTTTCAAGTCCCTGTATACCACCATTATTGCCCAATAGGGGTTTGTATTTCCTCTCCCACTCTCCTTTAACATATTCAAGTGTATCATTTATCATTTTCTCAGGGTACCCTCTTTCAGAGAACATTTTTGCTACAAAATTCAGTTCTTGATCCAAGTCTTCATACCTTGATGTCATTCTTGCTACTCTTATAAATTGCCCTTTCACTATACTGTTTTTTTGTGCCACCGGATGACTACTAGAATATTCCAAGTATGAATTACTAAAAGTGGGCTTCCGATAAATTTTTGATATGAACTTCAAATTATTTATTTCTATATTAGTGTCTAAAAAATTGATCATTTTTTTATTATACATATGTGTAAATTTAAGGAAGGTTGTAGTATTATTTAAATATTCCATAAATCTCACTATTTCATTTTCAGGTCCTTCTCATACAATTAGTATATCATCCAAGAATCTCATATATTTTTTAATGTGTTTTTTATATGTACTTTTAAAAATATGTTGCTGTTCCCAATTAAGTAGTACCATGTTAGCAAAAATGGGAGCACAGGAGGCTCCCATTGCTACACCCCTATGTTGTCTGTAATACTCACCATCAAATAGTATAAAATTATTGTCTAATACTATTTCCATAAATTCTAGTATCAAATTAATTTTATCTTGGGGTAATTTTGTATTCTTAATCATGGCCTCTTCAAATAATTGTAAACCTTCAATTTTTGGTATGGATGTATATAAGTTTATAACATCAATTGAGAGAAAAGTAATGTCTTTAGTACAGATGGTGTCATTCATATGCCCTATAAAATCCCATGAATCTTTTAATATGTGTTCGTTGTTGTATAACATATTTTTTAACCACCCATCTACTACTACACCAAAAGGGTATGTCTTAGATCCTCTCCCATCCACTATTGGTCTAAATAAGAAATTCTCAATACCCTTGTGGATTTTAGGTATGCCAAATATGCTGGCAACTCTAGGATTAAATACTTTTAAATAGTTGTATGTCTCTACAGAAATTCTTTCATCAATTAAAGAGTCTTCTAAATAATAATCAATTTTTCTGTAACTAATATTTAATTCATTAAGGGAGGATCGTTGGTATGTTTGTATGTCCGAAAGCATATCAAACATTCTTTGTGAATATTCTAAGGCGTCAAAAAATACCATCCCACCACTTTTGTCTGGTTTCGTTATTCTTATACTCTCATCCTCTTTCAAATTTTTTAACATCTCTTTTTCACTAAATGTCAAATTATTATAGTATGATTTCTACTTAATCAAATTTGTACCAACAAAAAGTATGGACTATTTAGAAACAATTATTGAATTAAAATTATTTTTACGGAAAATTAATTTAGGATACATATGTGAAGATTTAGCAACAGGAAGTAAAAAAGTAATAAGTAACGAATTTAAAAGGAAAAATACATATAATCCACCTCTAGATCCCACCCTAAGTTGTTTGGAAAAAGCATTTACTAATGAAATTTATGAACTTAAAGCTAAAGAAGGGAAATCATACTATAATAATTTGACATTTAGTGAAAAAGAGATGTTAAAAATATATACATACATCCATACTGAAAATTGAAGGTTTACAATTATTTGAAGAGGCCATGATTAAGAATACAAAATTACCCCAAGATAAAATTAATTTGATACTAGAATTTATGGAAATAGTATTAGACAATAATTTCATACTATTTGATGGTGAGTATTACAGACAACATAGGGGTGTAGCAATGGGAGCCTTCTGTGCTCCCATTTTTGCTAACATGGTACTACTTAATTGGGAACAGCAACATATTTTTAAAAGTACATATAAAAAACACATAAAAAATATACGAGATTCTTGGATGATATACTAATTATACTGATTATACTATAAACATAATATGTTCCTACATCCCCCCAGGCAAGAACATCAATACCCTAGAAAATATCCTAAGCTGGATTTCCTGCACCTTTCCCCAGGAAACCATAATCTTAGGTGATTTTAATATTGACTGGAGCTCCTGCATATCCCCCAAACCCACCATTCACCTTAATCTCTTTAACTTTCACCAAACCATCAACTCCCCTACTAGAATACATAAATCCACCCACAAACAAACCATTCTAGACTGGATACTGACCAACAACAATCCCCTCTCCTATAAAACAGGAATACTCCTGACAATATCAGCGACCACCTCCTTACCTTTATCACTAAAGACAAATGCAACAACCCCAAGCAAACTACTTATCGTACCAAATACAACAAAACAGAATTCAATCTAACATCCTTTCAAAATGAACTCAAAGAATATAACTGGTCAACTCTAAAATACCTCCCAATAGATGAAGCAGTAACCCATTTCAACAATACCTTCCTACAAATTCTAAACCAGCATGCCCCATCCCGCTTAGTCAGAGTCAGCTCCAAAGCAGCTCCATGGCTCTCTGTTACAACTAAACAAACCATGCGAGCTAGAAATAAATTATGGTCCAAATGGAGGTCCACAAAAGCCCTATTGACCATCAAAATTTCAAACATCTAAGAAACAAAACAAAGAAACTTATCATTCTGGATAAAAAAAACTACCACTTTCAATATCAACAAAACCAAAACCAAAACACAAAAACATTCTGGTCAGGAATAAATAAACTACTCCATCCAGGCAACACCAAAACACCTACCCCAGCTAGCTTAGCACAAACCCAACCTAACATAATAGCCAACACCTTTAACAACTTCTTCTCTCAAACAGTCAACTCACTTGCAAGCACCATGACTCCCCCATCCCTCCAAATTACCCCACTCTAAACAGTACCCACACGCTAAAGCTTGAGACCGTCTCAACAACCTATATACGGAAACTACTTTCTAAACTAAAACCCTGCACCCCTTCTGCTGACAAACTTCCAGCTGAATATCTACAGCTAGCTGCAACCAAAATAGCCTACCCAGTTTCCATCTTAATAAATAGAACCATAACAGAATCCAAAATCCCATCCTGCTGGAAAATCTCCCATATTATTCCACTCCATAAAGGAGGGAACTCTAACGAACTATCCAATTTTCGACCTATTGCCCTTCTATCTCCTCTATCCAAAATAATGGAACGCTGCATTCACCATCAACTTCTACATTATCTCTTAAATAACAACTTGCTTGTAGACTCTCAACATGGTTTTAGACCGTACCACAGTACTACTACTGCCCTTCTCTCCTTCTCTGACACTATAAATAAAACCAAATAACAACCTGTTCTCATCTGCACTATTCTTGGACCTCTCAAAAGCATTCGATATGGTCAACCATCAACTTCTCCTCGATACCTTAAAATCCCTCTCACTGAACTCACAAGCATTACAGTGGTTCAACTCATACTTGACTAATAGAAAACAAGCAGTCCTTTGGGACAGCCATTTATCCACTCAACTCCCAATTACTATTGGAGTCCCACAAGGATCCATCCTAGGTCCCCTACTTTTCTCTATTTTCATTAATAATCTGCCCAATTCCCTCCCAACATCCACATGTATACAATATGCAGATGATTCCACTCTCATCTGCTCTGCTTCTTCCCCAGCGGAACTCCACTCTGCTACCCAAGTAGTCTTCACTGCAGCAGAAAAATGGTTTCAACATATCTTGTCTCCTCCTAAATCCCAAAAAAAACAAACTACTACTCTTTACCCCAACCTGTAAATCCACCCCAATCTCTTTTTCAATAACATCCTGTAATAGCACCGTCATCAAACCTGACGGCTGCACTAAACTGCTAGGCATCACCATAGACAACCAGCTAAATTTTTACTATCACATTGATTTAACTATCAAGACAGTCAATAAAAAGATTGGTGCCCTATACAGGCTAAAGCCCTATCTTACTGCTACTTCCCGAGTAGCCCTCGCCCAAACTCACCTTATCTCTACATTAATGTACGCCTCTCCCTCCTTTATCAACTTATCTAAAGCTAATCTTCAGAAACTGAATACTGCCTACCACAGTATAGCCAGATTTGCCACTGGCTCTCCATTCCAAACTCACCACTGTCTTAACTTAAAGAAACTAAACTGGCTTGAACTCCCAAACCTAATACTCCTACAACAACTGATCATCACTTTTAAAATTCTTCATTACCCGTCCAATATACCCATACTAAATAAACTCATCACACCTTATAAAAATCTCACGACACTTAGATCAGCCAACAAGCTACTAGTTACTACTTTGAAATCTCATAACAAATCAGGTGATTCCCTTTTTGCAAACACTATTGGTTCTTACTGGAATAAACTTCCCACAAAACTTACCTCCCTAAGCTCATGTCACCTTTTCAAAAAACAGATGAAAACTCACCTACTAATTCACTGGCTATGTCCCTGCTCCAATCCTGACTGAGCTTAGCACTCTTTATTACTCTATCCAGTCTGCTACTTGTGTATTTCTTTCCACTCCCGTTCTAACTTAAGACTGACTTCATCAGCCCCCTTTACTGGACCTTCACTCTTTTCTCTCTCAAATTTTTGTTTGCCTCCCCCTCTAGCCATCTTCTTTCCGTCTCTTGCTACCTTTAGCTGACCTCCTATAATCCTGCTACCTTTGCATTTCATCACTATCCTGTTTCCCCCCTCTCCTTTTCCAACTGGATACTCCCGACCTTTACCAAATCCATAATACTTGTACCAAACAAATTATATACTATCCCCACTTTCTATCTACCTTTTTTTCGCCTTTTCCTTATCTTTAACTACTTAATTACCTGTTAAACTTCCAAACCTGCTCTTTTAGCACTTGATACTAACAGATTTCTTGCTTTTTGCAAATTACCTAATCTGTTATCATGACTACTGACTAATGATATTATTTTTTAACTTGACTAATGATGTTTCTTAACTTAACTTTGTATTTTAGATACTGGAGCTTATCTCCTTAGCCGCTTAACTGAACTTTGTTTGTTACCTACTCAGACTAGTCCAGGTAAACTGTATATTGTCTCAGTACATTTTGTTAGTATTAATTTAGTAATGTTTTCGTAAACTGTATTGTCTTATTCTGATAGTGGAGCTTTTCTCCTCGGGCCTCTGCTGAAAATGGACATGTATCCAGCCAGACTAGTCCGGTTAACAAATGTAAAATAAAATAAAATAAAATAAAATAATTGTATGGGAAGGACCTGAAAATGAAATAGTGAGATTTATGGAATATTTAAATAATACTACAACCTTCCTTAAATTTACACATATGTATAATAGAAAAATGATCAATTTTTTGGACACTAATAAAGAAATAAATAATTTGAAGTTCATATCAAAAATTTATCGGAAGCCCACTTTTAGTAATTCATACTTGGAATATTCTAGTAATCATCCAGTGGCACAAAAAAACAGTATAGTGAAAGAGCAATTTATAAGAGTAGCGAGAATGACATCAAGGTATGAAGACTTGGATCAAGAACTGAATTTTGTAGCAAAAATGTTCTCTGAAAGAGGGTACCCTGAGAAAATGATAAATGATACACTTGAATATGTTAAAGGAAAGTGGGGGAGGAAATACAAACCCCTATTGGGCAATAATGGTGGTATACAGGGACTTGAAAATAAAGAATTAAATTCTAATAACAATAAGAAGTTTGAAAGGGCAATGGTAATTCCATATGGACAGAAAGCAAAAGAAGTCCAGAAAATAATACAGAAGAACTGGGCTATACTTAAGAATAACCCAAAATTATGGGATATAGGGTGAGAGGCCCCTAATTTTGTATATAAGGTGGGACTGAATTTAAAAAAGAACTTTGAGTATGGTAATATTAAAACTGGTAATAGAACAGGGACTAATAGATGTGGGACATGTTCTCAATGTACTTTTATTTGTCAAGACAAGTGTATAAGATTAAAAAATGCTTTAGAATCAGTTATTAGACCAGAAAAAGGGAATTGCCAAACAAAGGGCATTATTTATTTAGCCATGTGTACATCCTGTCCAAGTTATTATGTAGCTAAAACTGAAAGGAGACTTAGGGACAGGATGTACGAGCATGGTTATCAAATTAAAACCTCAGAACATTAATAATGCCCTTTTCAGGCATATTCAAGTGTCAGTAAAATGTAAAGAATTTATGATGTTATGTGATCCTATCTCGCCTACATTCTGTACTGATGGGCTCGGAGCCGATCCCTCAGCTCCGACTCGGCACGCTTATGCTATAGAGCGAGGCCTCTTATTGTCTGAGCTATCTTTATCCCAGGATGCACCACCACTAATCCCCCAGATCTCGTTTGCCGCTTACAAGCTAAGACGTGGTCTCAACTTGGCTGGGCTAAGTACTATTTATTTAGACTTTTCCTGTCAGGAATTTCCTAGTTTTCAACCCAAAAGCTGATTTAACAGCTAATTTTGTGATACGAGTGTGTATTTACTGTTTCTGTTGAGAAAATTGTTATTTTTGTTAAAGGAAGGTTTCCGTTTTAGTTAGAGGGGCCTTCCCCTTTTTGCTATTCTAGCTTATTTGTAGCGTTTATTAGTGGGTCAAGTACCCGTTTTAGTTAGAGGGTCTTGACCCTCTCTTTCTGTGTTTTTTCTTGTACACTTGTTTGTGTAAAAAAAAAAAAAAAAAAAAAACTTTATATTTTGAAATTTTTAGTGTTATTTAGATAACTGTGTTGTTTCCTAAGTCATGTCTAAAGAACATAAACCCTCCGGGTTTAAAAAATGCACGAGGTGTGGTTTTAAGATGTCCATAACGGACTACCACTCCTCGTGCATTTACTATTTAGGCGCCAAGCACCTACAAGAATCATGTAGTGTGTGTCACGCCTTCTCATCAAAAGTCCTCCAGGAGAGGAAAAACAAATTAATCCTTAAAGGATTAATCAAGCCATCCTTCGAGGAGGCTTTATCTTCGTCTCTCTCTCCTTCAAAAAAGAAGAAAGCGTCGGCTCCGACAAGTCTGTCGGAACCGACTGCCAAAAAACCTAGGCAGACTTCTCCATCGGCTCCACGGAATTCGGAGCCGAGGGCGGAACGGTCTGCCTTGATGCCTCCAGCCTCGACCCCTCTGGTTTCGGAGCTGAGGACTGGGGCATCGAGAGGCGGGTCACCTTCATCGGCTCCACTGATATTGGAGCCGATAAGGGTTACCGGCTCAGACTCTTCCCCTTCAGAGCCGAAGTCCTTATCGGCACAGAGGGAAATTGCCTTGAGATCTCCCTCGGAGCGGATAGTGGTAGAATCCATTCGGAGCCGGTCCCCTAGTCCTTTGGAGCCGATGGAGAAATCGGTTCGGACCCGATCGGTATCCTCCAGATCATCCAGGATGTCTGATTCGGACATCGACAGGGTGCTCCTAAGACTCTTCCAGTCTCCGGTGTTCCAAAAGCTAGTGTCGGCTCCAGCCCATTCGGCTTCGGAGCCGATGGTCCACCTCCCTACTATGGTTCCTCCTCCAACAGCCTCAGCACCGTTGGAGCCGGTGCTGGTGGAACCGGTGGAGGTTTTGGGGTCGGGCCCGACCCTTACTCCGGCTCTTGGGTCGGAGTTCAGTACACGGACTTCTTCCGTCGGCCCTGGGGGGGATGCTTCGGGATTGATGTTTTCGGTCCCAAGTCTCCCTCTTGGTGCGTCGGCGGCGGGAGTGCCGTCCACTGTCGTGGCCACTGAGGTAGGACCCTCCCAGGATTCTGGTGGTCCCGCCTTCAGGGCTATGAGGAGTGCGTTAGCCAAATCTTCTTTGGCTACCTCCACGGACTCCCCAGCTCCTTCCCTGCATACCGAGACTGGGTCTTTGGCAGTCCCCCTGTCCTTAGACAGCGGAACCCCGGGGCCTGAGGTTACCCCCACTGGGGTTTCCCCACCTCCTGGAGGTCCTTCTGAAGCCTCTTCGGAAGAACCCCCCAGGAAAAGATCGTGCAAGAGGAAGCACGTTGACTCCCCTGATGAGTCTCTTACATCAGACACTGATCTCGATGATGCAGAGGGGTCCCCTAAGTCGTCCTCGGATGATGTCTCCTTTGCAGACATCCTGGAAGCCCTTAAACAACGAGGCGGCTGGCAGTCCAAACCTCCCTCTGCTGATGAGTCGGTGTTCTTTAAGGCCTTCGGGGCTCAGCCCTCCGCCTCCTGGGTGTCTCCGCCCTTCGACGAGCTCTTGGATTTGATCTGTCGAAGGGCGTGAGAGCACCCAGACTCTGTGGAACCGGTGCCTGCTCGTCCGAATAAATTCCTCTCGGCACCCCCTGAAAAAGAGTTTCTAACTAAAGGTGTGGCTGTAGATGCTTTGGTGGTGGCATCTGCTACCCAGCAAGATGTGGCAGAGGCTTCGACGTCCGTCCATCCTCCTAATAAGGAGTCTAGGAGCATGGATCGGTACGGAAAGCGCACCCTAAGTTCAGCGGCCTTTACATTAAGGTCCTTGATCTACCTTACGCACTTTACTAGATTTCAGAGGGATCTGATTAAAGAACTATCCGATACCCTCTTGGGTAACCTGCCTGAGGAGCTGGCCCAGACAGTTGGCTCTCAGCTGGCTACATTGTCGTCCATTTCAAACTCGTCCATGAGGCTCATTTCGTATGTGGCCGAAGGGGCGAGTAGAGCGGCGGGTACAGGCATTGCTCTACGGAGACAAGCCTGGCTCCGCCTGTGTCATTTCAAGGAGGCCTTTAAGTCTTCCTTTGCCGACGCCCCCTTTGATGGGTCCTCCCTGTTTGGACCCAAGGTAAAGGACACACTGACCCGCTGTGAACAGGAGGGTAAGACTCTGACTGCCGTAGGGGCACGATTTTCCACTCCCTTTCGGCCTTATCCCAAGGCTAAAAGAGGAGGGAAAATGTGGTTCCGTAGATCTCAGAAGCCTTACCCCTCTCAGCAGGATGATCCCCCTTCCAGAGGCAGGGGAGGGGGAAATTCTTCCGGAAGACGCCGTCCCAGAGGCGGCAGAGGCCCTCGCAACACTGGAGACTGTGAGTCCTTTCGTGGCTCTTCAGCCTTTCACAGTCCCTGAGGGATTGCCCGACTGTGCAGCTCCGGAGCCAGTCGGGGGTCATTTCTCGAAGCATCTAAAAGCCTGGGAAGGTATCACTCAGGACCGATGGGTGCTTCGAATTATCGCCGGAGGTTACACCATCCAATTCTCTTAGTCCCCCCCTCAGTCCAAAAAAATCCCGGACCCGCCACCCAGTCAACGGGATACTGCAGCCTCAGAAGTTTCAAAGCTGCTGCAAAAAGGAGTCATCCAACCAGTCCCCGCAGACCAGATCGGATTAGGGACTTACTCAAGATTCTTTTTGGTGCCAAAAAAGACCGGGGACTTGAGGCCCATTTTGGACCTCAGCATCCTAAACCGTTCAGTCAGAAAGTCCAAGTTCAGAATGGTCACCTTACAAATCATTCTCCCATTGCTGGAGAAGGGTGTTTGGATGTGCTCCATAGATCTCAAGGACGCTTATTACCATATCATGGTACATCAAACGTCCAAGAGACATCTGCGCTTCAGCCTAGGAGGCAGTCATTTTCAGTTCCGTGCGCTGCCCTTTGGTCTCACCACAGCCCCCAGGGTGTTCACCAAGTGTTTGGCAGTCGTGACTGCTCACCTGAGAAGTCTAGGATTCCAGGTGTTTCCGTATCTAGACGACTGGCTCCTAACTGCCACCTCCAGGCATCTACTACTACAGAGCCTTCAAGCCACTATATCACTGGGCAGTTCCCTTGGAATCACCTTCAATTGGCCAAAGTCTGTGTTGCTGCCATCTCAACGAATAAGATTCATAGGGGTAGAGATAGACTCAAACCGAATGCGGGTCTATCTACCTACAGACAGAATACAAACCATACAGACTCAAGTTCGAGCCTTACTTCCCGGTCCAAAGCTCCAGCCAGGATGGTCCTGCAGCTATTGGGATCCATGTCCGCCACGGTTCTTCTAGTCCCCTTGGCAAGGTTGCACATGAGAATTCTCCAGTGGCTTCTTTCAGCTCAGTGGTCCTTTCAGGAACTCCCTCTCAGTCACCTCATATGGATCACGGAATCTTGCAAACAGGACCTTCGCTGGTGGCTAGTGCCCTCCAATTTGGATCAGGGGTGACCCTTTGTTCTACCGCCTCCTGCGGCCACTTTGACCACGGACGCCTCCCAGATGGGGTGGGGGGGGGCATTCTCTGGGCAGGTCAGTCCAAGGCAAATGGCACCCGGAAGAGACCCTACTTCATATCAACATCCTAGAAATGAGGGCAGTACTTCTGTCCCTTCAAGCCCTTCACGATTATCTCCCTCAGGGCGTAATTGCCGTTCACTCGGACAACATGTCAGTTGTCTGGTACCTGAACAAACAGGGAGGGACCAGATCCTATCCTCTTTGCAGAGAAGCCATGAGAGTTTGGGAATGGGCAGTCTCGACCAAACGCTTTCTAGTGGCTACTCACATACCGGGCAAGTCCAATGTGATAGCCGACAGATTGAGCAGAACCATCCTCTCTCCTCACGAATGGTCTCTGAATATGACAGTTGCAAGTCAGATTTTCAGCAAATGGGGAGTTCCGTGTTGCGACCTCTTCGCGACTCCTCTGAATGCGAAGTGCAAAGAATTCTTCTCTCTAACCCCGGCTCCGGGGAAGAGCCCCATGGACGCACTAGTCCGTCCTTGGCCCACAGGCTTGCTTTATGCCTTCCCTCCAGTTCCTCTCCTTCCCAGGGTGATTCAAAAGGCATCCCTCTTGGGGAGCAAAATGATCTTAATTGCTCCTTACTGGCCTCGTCAAGTATGGTTTCCCTACCTTCGGAAATATGCTCTGGAAGGTCCATGGTTCCTGGATCGGATCCCAGATCTTTTGGTTCATCAGTCGGGACTATTCCACCAGTCCCTGCACACCTTAAAATTGACTGCTTAGCTCCTCCTCTTCCGACTATAGTCAGGAGTCATACATTGGATCCAGAGGTTGTACACATATTATCTTCGGCCCATAAGTCTGCTACAAAGAAACTGTATTCTAGCAAATGGAAAAGATTTGCTATTTGGGCTCAACTCCGGGGCCTGGACCCCATCTCTATTCCCGTGGCAGAAGTACTAAAATTTTTAACTTCTCTTTTCAATCAAGGCTCTTCAGTCTCTACCATCAAGGTCCAATTGGCAGCGATTTCCAATTTTCACGAATCCATAAACCCACCTTTAATGAGCAACAGATTGTGTAAGACCTTCTTGAAAGGTGCTGCTCTATTAAGACCTCCGATTTCTCATCCTGCACCTCCATGGGATCTCGATATAGTGTTACGCGCCTTGACTTCCTTCACCTTTGAACCGGCGGCTACATGTGATCTAAAGTTTCTATCATGGAAGACAGCTTTTCTGGTGGCAATTACTTCTGCCAGAAAAGTTTCAGAGCTTCAAGCTTTGTCAGTAAAACCCCCGTACTTGGTTTTCCACAAAGACAGAGTATCTCTCAGGCCAAATCCTTCCTTTGTCCCTAAAGTTTGTTCCAGTTTTTGCTTACAACAATCGTTAGAACTTCCAGTCTTTTTTCCAAAATATTCTAACAAAGCGGAATTCATATTCCACACACTAGATGTTTACAGGCAGTTGCGTTTTTATTTAGACAGGACCAAACAAACAAGGAAAACAGATCAGTTGTTTGTATCCTTTGCAGACAATAAATTGGGCAAACCTGTCACAAATGTCACTATTGCCAAATGGATCAGGGACTGTATTACTCAAGCTTATTCCTTTTCTAACAAAGAGCTTACCACCTCTGTCAAAGCTCATTCTACAAGGGCTATGTCTACTTCGATAGCATTTCATTCCAAGCTTGCCATTAGTGACATTTGTGCTGCAGCTACATGGTCTTCCCCGCACACTTTCATTTCCCACTACAAATTGGATGTGGCATCTAGAGGACGAGCTTCATTTGGTTCCACAGTGCTCAGGAGTGTTTTCCAATGAGCCACCCAGGATTTAGGTGCTAGGGACGCTGTCCCATCAGTACAGAATGTAGGCGAGATAGGATCACATAACATCTTTTAGTTATGTACTTACCATAACTTTAGATGTTTGGGATCCATCTCACATTCCTAATAACCCACCCTCCTTCCCCCTTCCTTGGAGATCAGAGGATATCAGAAGGTCCGAATCCTGTTGTTTCATCTTGAAACATCTAACAATGTTATATAAACAAGTTGTGCATGTGTGCATGCGGACAAACAAGATCTGGGGGATTAGTGGTGGTGCATCCTGGGATAAAGATAGCTCAGCCAATAAGAGGCCTCGCTCTATAGCATAAGCGTGCCGAGTCAGAGCCGAGGGATCGGCTCCGAGCCCATCAGTACAGAATGTAGGCGAGATAGATCCCAAACATCTAAAGTTATGGTAAGTACATAACTAAAAGTTTTGTATTTTAGAGAAAGTGTTAAGAAACCCAAGGGGAGGGAATTATAAAAATTATGTTGAAGAAAAAGAGACCAGATGGCAGGTTAAATTACAAGCCAGTACCCCCCCAGGTTTGAATGAAATTATATCTATAAAGCCTGTGTTGAACAAAAAGGCAGAACAATACAAGTAAACTCTGCACAAAGCCATTCATGGATTGATTTTAATTATTTTATTCAGACAATAAAGTGCCTTTTTTATGTATTAATATTAAGAATATTTCAGATTTAGTTTTTAAATTCTCAATAGTAGGATGTTTTATTATGAAAGTGAAATGTATTTGACTGCTATCTTTTTAACATTATGATTAAATAATGAATTAATTAAAGTGTGACATCAGAGTTGGGTAGGGTATTTAAGGGGGATAAAAATGAAAACTTGCAGATTCTGATGAAATCCCCAGGATGGGGATGAAAGCGCTCAATCTGTACTTGGAATTTGTGGAATAAAAAGATCGTAAAAAGCATTTCCTGGCATCGACAGTGTTCTTTTTGGTATTACTGGTGGACTTTGCACTGTTAGGTTCTTTGATATTGGTGATTGAACATGGCCATGATTCACCAGTGGCTCCGTTTACTTTAGTACCCTGTTCAGAGCCACATGTAAAATCCTTCTCGTGTTGGCTCCCTCGCATTGTATGGGAACAAATAAGGAAAAAGAACATTTTAAATGTGATTATGATTGCAGAGAGTGGGAAGGGATAAAAACACAGAGAAGGGCAGTAACGTGGGGATGAAGTAAAGGCCCCATTTACATTCACACATTGGTGTGGTTCTTAGTGCAGTTATACCTGAAAAGAAAGCTATTCTTCTGTAACAGTGATCCTTTTCCTGAGTAGGTCACTTGAGGCTATGGCAGCCTTGATATACAGAATGCCTGATAATGGAGTATATTACTGGTCATGGTAGAGATTTCAGCATTATTGACAAAACCTGTATTAAGAGTATTAAGTGTATTAAGTATATGTGTAGTTATTCCCTTTTCCTAGTCATTATCAAAGGTTAGATGTCACATAACAGTTTGGTTGAAATTGCCTGGTAAATTATCACTTTTTATTCTGATCACAAGTGTGGTGTTGGGTGGTTCTAATCCTGGAAGACATATGGATGAATTTTCTCAGTCTTTTATAGCCTTTTATAGTCCCACACCTATGTGAATAAGTTTTTTCTGCCTGTTGTAACCTTCTACTGACCCACCCCTATGTGGATAAATTTATTCAGTGTGTTATAGCCTTCAGTCTTACACCTATGTGGATACATTTGTTCACTCTGTTGTAGTCTTCTACTGTCACAGACTTATGTGGATGAATTCTTTCAGTCTGTAGTAACCTTCTACTGTCACAGACCTATGTGGATGACTTCTTTCAGCCTATTATAGTCTTCAACTGGCCCACACCTATGCGGATGAATTCTTTCAGTCTGTTATAGCCTTCTACTGTCACACACCTATGTGGATGAATTCTTTCAGCCTGTTATAGCCTTATAAATCCCACACCTATGTGAATGAGTTCTTTCAGCCTGTTATAGCCTTCTGCTGTCACATACCTATTCTCTTTACAGAAACGTGTAGTGCAGGCCTGTCTTTCTATGTCCAAGCATTCTAACTTCTTATCAGTGCTAAGAGAGATCTATAGCAGGTGTTCTGCCAACATTCAAATGCTCAGAAAGATTAGACAGAGTTGATTTCATTAAAACTTTGAATCATCTTGTTCATTTTTCCAACTGTTGCACCTACAAGCATTTTTGAAGATTAATTTAATGCACTGATGTTTAATTTGTCATTGAAAAATTATTATTTTGTACATACGTAGCTGGCCTTTATGTAGCATATTTGCAGACAGGTTTAAGACTGTATAGTGGTAGATCTAAAAACGGGGAGACATTACAGAGTAAATTTTCGTATGGTTTGCATGCTGATCATCTACTCCGATGAAACCTCATTTCAGTAAAAGATAGTGATTTGACTGAGGATTTTATTTTTATTTTATTTATTTATTTATTTTATTTATTTATCATTTGTTGACCGGGAAAGTCCGACTAGGTTCCACAGAGCCTGTTTCCAACAGAGGCCCGGGGAGAAATGCTCCAGATGCATGTCTTTGGAAAGAGGATGTATCGACTTGGCCTCAAGTTTCGTGCACTAGTCTTAACATCTTGTTTTTCTTCCATACAGTAGATCAATACATCATTATTTGCTCTGTGGGGCTATGTTATGGCTCTTGCAGCAATATGTTTGTGATATATTTTTCCATATCTAGCATACATTGATTAATGTTACCACGCCGGCATATGTGAACTATAAAACTTAGATGTTTTACTGTTTGTCCATAGAACTGCTTGTATCCAGTATTAGATGAATATTTTAATCATAAATGCCTAATATACAACTCCTTGGGTTTTGGGATTCACTCTTATAACAGGCTATATATTTTAAGGGTCTGCTTTTCTTCTGTAGTGTGCAAAAATGTGTAACATTCAAAGTTCCCAGTAATGTTGTTTTGAACATTATACAGTATGATATACTTTCATCCAAGGTACAATTTAATCTTAAAGGCATAAATAAATAAATTACTTGCACATTTATGTTTCTGTTCTATGACAAAGTCAGTACTTGACCAGTAGATATATATGATGCCATTAGTATTGGTGGCTTGGCATGATGGGGTGAAAGAACATGTTTCAGTATTTTAATAATGTTAAGTGTCTAGCTCAAGGACATAGAGGGACAAAGCTCTAAATATTACCCACATGACCTGCGGTCATTGAACAACTCTGCCACTGGAGAAGGTGGCTGAGAAGAGAAAGAATAACTAGGCAGAGCCTGCTTAATATTCCTAGCAGAGATGTTTGTGTGTCTTTGTGTTTTTGTGTTTGTGTACTTTGCCATGCACAATTCGGAACTGGTCTTCTGAGGAGACCATTCCACTCACTGCTATGATTTAGGCATAGCATTATAATATGGGCCCTCTGATTTAACCTTATTCCTCCTACATTTACTGATGTTCATATTGTCAGAACTATTTATATGTGCATACCTTACTAAAAAAATGAAGTCTATACAAAGATTCCATATCATTAACTATATTAGGTCCGGTATACAAAGACCTTCTATTCTGAAAAACAAGAACATGGCATTTTCTCACCCCCTGCTATGATTTTATAGGCAAGTGGTGTGATTTGTAATACTTGGAGGTTGAGAGGTATGATGGAGACTGAAGATGGGCAAAGTTTTCTGCCTACAAAGCATATCTCTCAACTCTGCATAATTTCACAGAATGTCCAGAGTTTTACTTAACTGTTTGGTCTGTTCTTTATAAAATTTGAGATTTACTGGCAAATCATTGAGGACTGATGTCACTAAATAATGGCAAACATCTGGGTTTCAGACGTCATCTCATTTAAAAAATGCCTGCTAATGTAATGAAAACCTATTATTATAGCAACTTTTTAACATTTATACGTGCAGTATATAAAGTCTCTCCCTGACTTTGGGTGTTGTCCCCCATTATTTTTGGCTTTTTCCTGAGTTCATGTACTCAGACGTTGAGAGTTATATTATGGGGGGGGGGGGCTACTGCAATAACAACCCTCACAGAAGCAGGTGATAACCTCTTGTACTACTGTATTCTGTTGCCAACCCATGGGAATGGTAGGGTTTACATTGAAAACTCCTTTGATGGCTGCCTGGAGCAGCCATGAAAACAGCTATGCTGTCATCCCATAAAGAGGAACAAATTGGTGTCAACAGCTCCAGTGATACCGTCAATAGCCAGGCTGGGAGGAAACCAAAATATCAAACAATGTATATTTTCTGTGAAGTATTCCTGATGAATTATACATTCCAGCCAGTTTGCTGACAGTTAAAATATCTATATATATATATATATATATATATATATATATATATATATATATATATATATATATTTGTATAAAGTATATATGTGGGTGTGTGTATGTAATATATGTAATGCACACACCTGTGTATCTGTATATATACACACACACACACACACACACACACACACACACAGATATATAAAACGATTTTGGGAAGTGAGTTGGAAATATGGTTGACAACAGATTACCAAATGGCTGTGTAAGCTAAAACAAGATTTCCAATATTGAAAGTTGAGAAGGGTTTTCTCCTACATTACATAAAATGTATATACAATGTATGTAATCTCCAGGTGTCTTCGATATTTGCAGAAAGTCAGGTAGCACTGTACCATGTTGCTGTCAAACAGAATACTGTACCCTTTCCATTCTTCCTGATAATGTGACACATCTGAATGTCATCAATAGTTTGTCTAGTATGTGCATTCCCACTGTGTTAGTCTGCCATCTTATTCTAGCCCTTCATTCTCTTCACCATTTTGTTAGCTGTGCGGTACTTGCTTTTTACTCATTGATATGTATTCCTATGTATGGTGACAGGGCTCCCAATATTGCTTTAACAAAGGCGTCTGCAGTGAACATATGACCTCGGCATTCTGTTAGCCATTATGACTGCCATTTTATATTACATGTAAGAATTCAGCTTACGGGTGGTTATGACTCCTAGGGCCTTTTCTTCCACTGTTCTTATTTATGTTGTGCTTGAGTTTTTTGTGACATCTTCCTGCTGAACGTGTAACCTGCCATTTATAAATCTTTGTGACTGATCACTCCATTTTTGACCACTGTAAGTATTGCTGTACTGTCATGGAATATCTGGCTAAACAGTGTCACTTATCATTACTCCACCTGCAATAATCCTTTGTTTCCTGATTTTTTTTTGATCATTCACTTCTAATTATTGTCCACTGCTTATGGGTATTAAACAATTTTTCTGTGCACTTCACCATTTTCAGCCCCATCCTTACATATTTTAATGGTCATGCTAATCTGTTTTGACATTAACTCTGTTACCTTGTCGCGTCACAGTAAGATGTTGTCCTGTTCGATTCTCAGCTAGAGCGTCTTCTGTGTGGAGACATGCGTGAATGGGCGTACCTTCGTTGAAGGTTGTGCGTCAGGGCTGGCAACTCGGCATGTAAAAATCTACTGCCAATCATTAGCGGACCGGCGTTCCGCTGTGGCAACCCCTAACCGGGAAAAGCCGAAAGACATAGGGTTGCCACCTTTTCAAATTTTTGGTACAAACGTCAGATTTTGCAGAGCAAAACATACCCACCGCCAGTACAAAGGACAGAACTTCACTTTTTTTGCCTAAATAAAAGCTTATTCTTATAGGATTTTAGTTGCTTATTTTGTTTCTTGTAACATTTAGGTGTTTCAGATACAGAGTAACTGTTTTATGCAGCTGTTAATTAAAATATAGGAAATATTTTTGTCCCTAAATCTCAGGACATTTGCCATTTTTTCAAGATTTTTGCAGGACACAACTGCCTAAAGAGGGACTGTCCTTCGCAAAGTGGGACAGGTGGTAACCCTAGAAAGACACAACAACAACAACAACAGCAACAAAATGAGTATAGGCAAACTAAGAACACACAACTGACGACCGCTGGTGAAGGTAGGTGAAAAGCAGGCTGTTTAAGATAGAAGAATCCACAAATGAGCCGTTGGCAAAAAATTAACACTCTTTTATTCCACTCAGTAACGTTAAACACCAAACACTGACAGTGTTTTTCGTCCCAGTCACTACCGGAACTTCATCAGACAATTACTTCCTGTCATCACAATGCTTATATACAAGATAGTATACAAGTTTAATTAGTTGGATTAACAATTAAGGAAGTAGTCAGTGTAAAACATACATAAATTCTTATTTTTCTAAAAGACTCCAAACATTCTGTTGTTCACTGCTAACCAATAAAAACAATACATGCTAAAACCAAATATAAACGTAAGTAAAGAATTATCGACATGTATCTATGTCGATTTACTTCTTTTCTTTAAAGTTCTTTAATCTCAATTAATTTTTTAAAAAGGGAACAATTTCCATAATGAGTAATTCCCTGTCTTAAACATTATAAGTAAAAACCACGCTTTGTAAGTGATTCCCTATTTAAAAATTGTAAATAAAAGCCACGCTTAATATAATATATTATAAAAAGTGCACACGTAACCTAGTCTCTCCATACTCCAGTAAATGCTCGCTACCACTCTGGTTCAATGGGTTGCCTAAACCAGTTAATGCAACACTACATAAAAGGTGGGCGAGTTGAATAGTCTTAACTCAGGTTGTAAGATCCAGCTGTCAAGAAAATAAAATAAAATATATGTGTGTCAACAGTTGTTCTATCCACCTTCTGTGATGACAGACCCCCCCATCTGGAAACGCCAGTCCTGTGTGCATGACAGTCTGCTACATACCGTAGCGTGCAAACAGCTCGCCAGACCTGCAAGGGTCATCACCTATTCCATACACACCAGTTCAATGGACCGCAGGAGCCACCCGACACTATGTTACACAAAAGGGCGAGTCGAATTGCCCTTGCTCAAATTGCAAAATCCAACTGACACAAAGTGTATCACTGAATATTTTATTTGTTACCTAAAATGACAGTCCCCTGCATTAAAAGATGTTTTTGTGTAAATAACCGCCTGTTGTGCATTGCGATGTTCAAGAAATGCACTCAGACTTATAACGGTCGTTACCTATTATTTTTCCCTGTCCTGCAATTTTAAATCTTGACTCGTAAAGAGTCTGACAGTGTGCTGTAAGTCACAGCAAAACTATATATACGAAAGGACCTGCGAAAGTCGTTGCCTACCGTTAACGCAATCCTGCGTATCTTGTCCAGATAGGCAACAATCACGCATAAGGTCTAAACTCAAAGGTAGTCAGATCCCCCAGGTGGTTACTACTACTTACTGCCGGTGTGGGCACATCAATGCCATGCATGAAACTGCCCACAAAATAAAGTGCTAAATACTCACACGAAAACCTCCCCCTAGTATATGTTCATATAGCATAGTTCAATTACTAGAAGTTACCTAGTTTTAAAATAATGTGGAACAAACAGTAATAAAATGCTATTTATGTATATTGTTTAATGTAAATATGTTAAAAGGTAATATTTTAATTATTCAAATGTTTAACCCACTCTAGTTCTAGTAAATTGAAGTTTGTACTGTCAAAATTTAATGCTTTTAAGGTTTGACATCTACACTAAGGTTAGTGTTATTAAACTGTGTTTTGTATTTTGTTTTAATTTTAACTTTTAAATCTATCTTAGTAAGTTCTTAATTTTTAAGATACATGAAATAGAACAACTTTCATTTAGGCCTGGGTAAGTACACGCCATTAGCCTAACTTGCCATTTCAGTTCTCTTCTCTCCAAATCTAATTTCAAAATGATGTCATTCACCAACCCTTCCTCATTAAAATTTTGCCTAGTTTGGTCGATTACCATAAATTTGAATTTGTGATCCGGGTACTTTGTGCAGTGCCTGGCTAGGGCATTGTCATCCTTGTTTTTGGCAATTGCATAGCAGTGTTCATAAATCCTGTCACGGAGTCGTCTATCGGTTTTGCCCACATAGAATGAAAAACATTCTGTACATTGGGCCAGATAGACTACTCCTTTAGAGTTGCAATTGCAGGATGTGTTAACTTGGAAAGTTGCATCCCTGATGTTAAACCTTTCTGAAGTGTTTATGTATGAACAATATTTGCAGTGTCCACATTTTGTTGTACCTCTTTTAAGTGGTTTAGTTTTGCTTTTTGTTTCCAATAATTTTTTCAAGTTGTAGCCCCTTCTGTATGTAATGATTGGGCCATGGGCAAGGATGTGTGTTAAGTCTTTATCTAATGACAAGGACTGCCAGTACTTCCTGACTATATTGCCTATGTTTGATGCCTCAATACAGTATGTAAAAGTAAATGCAGTACTAAAGTTTTCTTCATTTTTGGCCTCCCTGTCACCAGATTCTTGTGTTACATACATTGTGGTTAATGAAGGGGTTTGCTCAAAGTTACCATTGTTCACTGAGATGATGTTAGATTTAACTTGGCCATTCAAGATTGGTACATAAATGCCCTTGTTTCTTTTTTCAATGACTTCCTTAAATATACCTTTTAGGAATAGGTCTGGATAGCCCCTGTTTATGAACATCTCATGCAACAAATTACATTCCTCATTAAAGTCCTGGTCAACTGTTACCATTCTAGCGGCCCTGACTAGTTGTCCTTTGACAACTGATTTCTTTTGGTGGTGGGGGTGCATGCTTGTAAAATGTAGATAGCTGTTACAGTGAGTTTCTTTCCTGTGAATCTTCGCCGTGTATTTGTCCAAGTCTTTTGTTAAACATACATCAAGAAAGTTAATTGTGCTACACTGAAAGTTTTTAGTAAACTTTAGGAAGTGTGTAGTTGAAGTAAGGTAGTCCACTAGTTGGTTGGCATGTTGTTCGTCCCCCTTAAGAATAATGAATATGTCATCCAAAAACCTTTTATAACAAAGGATTTGGTTCATCCATGCACTGTTAAGTAGGTATTCGTTTTCCCAATGTGCTAAAACCAAATTGGCAAAACTCGAACCCATGGGGGAGCCCATGGCTACCCCTACCTTTTGTCTAAAGAGCAGACCCTCAAAGAAGATAAAGTTATTTGCTAAAATTATCTCCAAGAGCTGTTCAACCAATAGACATTCATTGTCTTGTGCCCCTTACTCCGGATGAAATCAATTACCCACTCAGTCCCTATGGCATGTGGGATACAAGAATATAGCTCACAGATATAAATTGTTAAAAAGTTTCCTAATGCATTAAATGGTGTATTCTGAATGCATTCTAAAAAGGACCAAGAGTCCTTTAATATCTGTGTTTCTAATCCTACATATTTTTTAAGGATACAGTCCACCATTTTTGCAGATGGATACGTTATGGACTGCCTTGCATCTACCAAAGCCCTAAAAGGTGGATTAAGTACATTTTTATGTAACTTTGGTATACCAAAGATCTTGGGAATTCTGGGTGCCAACATCGTGATGTAAGTGTATTGGTTGATGTTTATGATTCCATCTGTGTAAAGGTCACTAAAAAACATTTTTATTCTGTTGTATGCTTGGTTGAGTTCGTTTCTACTTGTCTCCTCATATGTGTCACTTCCTAAAATTGAAACCATAATGTTTGAATAATCACTGTTATAAAACACTGCTATACCCCCACCTTTGTCAGGTTTCATTAGCCTCAACGGTAATTCTCTAATTGAGTTCAATAAGTAAGTTTCTTCGTTTGACATGTTGACTTTGTGATCATTATTGTTGGGATGTCTGTTAAGTTCCCTAAATTCACTAATACACAAGTGTTCAAATAAATTTAAAGTGTCATTGTGAGGTGGATTGTATGTGCTAGCTATCTTAAGTTCACTTGTGTTATAACTATTATTACCAAACATAATGTTTAGATTTAATTTACGTGTGAACATTTTAAAGTCTAGGATAAGTACAGTAATATCACATTTTTTTGTTGGAACAAAAGTCATTCCCTTAGCAAACAATTCCACCAGGTTAGAGTCAATATGACATTCAGTATAGTTATAAATTTTGAAGTCATTTTTGATGTTTGATATAACTTCAAACAATTTTAGTCCTGGTGTTGGTTGTTGCTCCTGGTGTTGTATCTCCGTTTCTGACCATGGGGGGGATTGGTTGTCCAGTTGTTCCCCCTCCCCCCCTGGTAGTTTTTTTGTCCACCCTGGTTTTGCCTGGTAACATTACCAAACTGGACATTATGACTTGTTTCCGGTTCATTGTTGACATCGTCAAAGATTTCCTCATCCATGTTCACATGGTCAAGGGGTGTTACATAGGTGTTTGTAACAGATCTAACTGTCCCGTGCCTGTTTTTATTTTGCAATTTCAGGTAACTAGGACCATTAGATTTTATTGTAGAATTGACTTTGTGAGGGGGTTTTGGAAAAGCTTCCCCCTCTCTTTACTTATGTTTACATTTGGTTTTAGCACGTATTGTTTTTATTGGTTAGCAGTGAACAACAGAATGTTTTGAGTCTTTTAGAAAAATAAGAATTTATGTATGTTTTACACTGACTACTTCCTTAATTGTTAATCCAACTAATTAAACTTGTATACTATCTTGTATATAAGCATTGTGATGACAGGAAGTAATTGTCTGATGAAGTTCCGGTAGTGACTGGGACGAAAAACACTGTCAGTGTTTGGTGTTTAACGTTACTGAGTGGAATAAAAGAGTGTTAATTTTTTGCCAACGGCTCATTTGTGGATTCTTCTATCTTAAACAGCCTGCTTTTCACCTACCTTCAACAACAACAACAACCTTACTGAAACCTACACAGATCCCATTCTAAGGGCTTTTCTTACCCTTTTGGTGGTGATCTCAGTGGAGGTTGTTTATTTTTTTTATTTTATTTGATAGGTAACTTCCAGCTGGGCAGTCTTCATTTTCTCTAGATGTACATTAAGAAAAACTCCACAAATATGACAGCTCAGTACGACACAACAAAGTTTAAAGTTTGGGAGTATGACAGCTTTGCAAAGGTAATTTATGCGAGTCCCAAACCTTTGAAAGTTTCTCTGAAAATCCACATTCAACAAAGGTGACTTTGCATTTTCTCCGTTATTGTCTGACCATGTAGTTAGCATACATAAATTACGAATTGTAAATTGTTTCTCTTCAACCATGCAAAAATATTAAATTTAAGTCTACTGAATGTAGTATAAGGCAAGACCATTTCAGCAGTTTGGGACTCACTGCAATTACCTTCAGCAACCCCACATGAATTTAGAACTGTAAGTATCTATGTATGTGTGTATATATATTATATACACACACATTATGTATACACACACACACACATAAATATATATATATATGTGTGTGTGTTAGTATAAGGTGAGTTTTGGGGTTATGGATCACAATGTGTGCAAAAGTGTTTGCTGGTTAAGGGTAGGTAAGAGGATATTGATAGTTTTGAGCATGTCTGGATACATTTGTATAGTGTATCTTGTGAAGTGGCACCAGGGGAAGGGTTTATATAAGGTAATGTTTAAGGCTGGGGTTAAGGGCAGAGGCTGGGTTAGAGTTAACACCCACGAGTAAGGTGGTTCCAGGGGATGTAGCATACAAAACATTCACAGAAAACACACTCTTATTTATATATCTATCTGTGCCGAGCAAAGTGGCCCTGTTTCACCCTGCACAGTTTCCCTGCCATTGAAATGCATAGGTGTGCATGCAAGAGTGCTATACATACTTGGGTTTGGATCCATGTCCTGTCCAGCACTTGCATGGTTTGGATATATAGGAATCCAATACTGTGCAGGTTGTCTAACTGTGTTACAAAGGTTGTATTCAGATTAATAGACATTTACCATGGAGTGCTGCATTTTCATGTGGGATTCTGAACTTCACTGTCTAAGCTGCACAGTGATAATTCTATGCAAACAAGTAGAGATTAATTGTTCCTGAAGATTAGTATTCTCCTTACACTATTAAATGTTTGCAGATATGTTGACCTGTCAGTGTTTCATATTAAATGGCCTGCTGGATCTGTTTGAGTTAACTGTTTGAAATGAATATGGTATGGTTATACACATAGTGACCTACCTGCTACCATCTGTGAAGATGAAATTAAATGATCATTTACTCATTCATTTTTGGTACCTGCTTTATTCTGCTTTAGCGCTGTGGAGGAATTGGAACCAGTACAGCATTAAGTAGGTATTGACAGAGAACTTGTCTTGAAGAGAATGCCAGCAAGTTGCAGCATATATCTGAACATTCACCCAAAAAATGCACACACACATCTGAGCATTTTGGAGGATTGCTAACTAACCTACATGCATGCATGTCTCTGTGGAAAATGGAGTGATAGCCATTTGAAATGTCGAGAACCACTAAAATGAGTCCTGAAATATGGAGACTCAATGGTCAAACAAAGACTTGCATATACTAAGTCTGAGATCATCTTATCTCGGGATATTCCCCTTTCCTTGAGGTATCGTGACCTTGGATTTAGTATATATAATTCCAGTGGATGTGGGGTCTTGCCCCCCCCCCCCCATTTAAAAAAGAAGTTTATAGGAGAAGAGCAATGTTGGAGATTCACTCTTCCTGTTCTGCATTTTATTTTTTCCAGATTGTTGGCATTCGTCATTTGCCACCCAGAGAAAAAGGTAAAGTAACTTAAGAGTGCACGATGATACAGTTCAGGGATGCACAGGTTACAGCCAAAGAGTACAAAAGATGGAAATGGATCAGTATTGCTTCATGAAGTCACATAGTGTGCCATTTGCAAGAGAAGCTAGCATTTAGGAAGTTCAGCAGCCTGGCCCAAAAATTCCATCTGATAACCTTCCTCTGGATGTTAGTAACATCAGGCCATCGGGTGTTTTCAGAGTATCACCTTTGTGAGGTGAAACTTGTATTGCCTGATTTTAGTTGTACAGCATCTCTTTATTTTCTAACAAAATGTTGTGTAATTGTACTGGTGGTGCAAAAAGCATTACTACTACCCTTTTTGAACTCTGAGAGGTTGCAAAGGCACACTTTGTGCCATGTCTTCCTGAAGGCTGTTGGAATTCCTTCTTAACTTCTTCCCAGCCACTTTCCCATCTGATATTTGCCCCAATGCATATCTTGTCTCCTTTCTGATGCTGGCATTCTGCCTATGCACTTCTGTGTAAATGTGTAAACTACAGCTTATGTAGTTTTTTTTTATGTATCAGCTATATTTTAGCACTGCACCAGTTAATCAGAGTCCTGTGAATTTTTTGTGTACTCCCACTGTTTTGGAGTAAGTATTTTTTTTTTGTTTTACTCTCTCGTACCTCTTCCATTCCAGCCCAGCCTACTGCTGTAAGACCTGAAAATGCCCATATGACATGCCAACACGGCAGACTGATTCCTGACCCCCAGATTACCTGGATGCCATTGGAGTTCATTTTTTCTTATTTATTGTTGTGTGTGTACAATGAGCTCCTTCTGTACTTTGCAAACTTTTGTCTTTTATTCCTTGAGCTTTTAGCAGCTCTACACTTCCCATAGCAGGGACAGACATTCACTAATCCAGTTTTTGCCCATTTCTGTGTGCAGTTTAACACTGCACCCTACCGCCAGTCTTGTTACCATATCAGTGTTGCCTTTATATGATCACTGGATCTGCACACGTCTTACATAAATGCCTCAGATCATAGAAACTCAACTCTAAACCCTCACAGTGTATGTTTCTCTCATCTTAATTTGGTTAATACAATTATAAATGAAGCTTTAACTTGATATACTTGATTAAATTAAATGACTACACTCCTGTGGCTATTGTCTGTCTTTCTTGCCCTTTTGCTCCAAAGGTCACAGTTACAGGTGAAAAACTGCCCGTCACTATAGGTTAAGGTTAACGAGATGATAAAATCTATATGAGAACAGTCACTGCTGCTCCTTTATAAAATGCTATCTCTTCTAGTGCTGTGTAATACTGCTAAGTCAAGGAACTGCTTCTGCTGGGCTGACAGATTCTCTGCATTAACAACTGGGTCAGTGGTAATTGTGTGGCCTTTGGATTGTATAAGGATGTGTAGAATCACATTGCATCATTGCATAACAGCAGACCCCCCCCCCCCCCACCAAACACGCATACACAATTTCCTGCTGTCTTTAACATGACTTGAAGCATTTAGAAGTGAATCAATGGACTGTTCTGGATAAATAAATGTTAACTTGGCTCTGATCGAAAAGCCAATGGTAGGAAAGCCACTGAAATTAACTGCTACATGCCTTAGATGCTGTTTATAGATTATTTACTTCCAGTTGAAAGAAGTTCATTTTTCTACCCTTTGAGAGGAGAAGAAGAACACAGTAAGTGGAGAGAAAAAATAATCAGTGTTTAAAGAGAAGAAATAAAGCATTAAAGCGTGGGAGAATTCACACTGTTTGTTCCTTATTTCATAGTTATTACATTTAATGTTCTTTCTTTCTTATTCTAATCTGTGTGTTATGGGTGACTGGATAGGTTTCCAGATAAAACCAAACTCTTAAGTAGTATGGAATTAGTATATTTATTTGTGGGAAGGAGGCCAACTGGTTATGATACTGTTTTAATGTGCATAATCACATTGACTGTTCTACTCTGTTGCACTCCAATACCACGTATGTGTGCCACGTATAATCAAAGTTCCTTTCCATAGTAGAAGATAAGACTGGTTCTGACTAAAAGGCAGATTATGTATTGTGCAGTGACAACTGCAGTATTAAGTAATTGGTGTATCCTGAAGGTCAGGTGTACCATGCAGCCTCCAGAATTATGTTATTTTTAACTCTGCTATATGGAACTCGATGGTCACCCCATCAAAAAGCTACTCCTGCTTAGAATTTAAAATATAAATAAACACACTTTGTTTTGCACTAATATTCATCTCTTCATTTCTGCGGCAACCCACACTTGTCTCACCATAGCTGTTTGCAATGTATTGTTGAGAGGCAAAATATTTAAGCACCTCTGTCATTTGGATTTTGTTGAGAAGCTTTTTATAGACAGATGGTTTAAAAGGGTGCATTATTTTTTATGTATCTAGGCAATACTCATAAGTTGTCATCTAGAAGTTGCAATCCAGACCCAGTATAGTGCTTTGGAGCATGTTTTTGATTCAGACATGATTTTGTGAAGTGACTGGTGGGCAGGTAAAGAGGTATGCTGCACAAACCTGACAATGATGTGGGCTCTCCTATTCACTTCAGTTTTGTATTGTTTGCATGTTTTTTTGAGTCAGTAGTAGTAATAATTTTCCTTTTTTTTATTAATACTTTTGTATCCTTTTCACATTAAAAGTGATTCCATGTTTAAATGCTTGGTGATGACTGACTGCAGCACTATTATTGTTTCTAGCTTTTATACCACGTGGTGTCTAAAAGCATACCTGGGGAGCTCTCAAGGTTTTAAAGCATATCTAAGGGCTCATGGCCAAAAACATATAGTAGCTCAGCTTATAGTCGTCGCTTCATGTTTTTACTTTTTGCTTGTTAAACTTATTCTATATTATGTAAAAATTGACAGTTGTTATGGGAACCACCAATATTCAGGTTTTAAGCAAGAAAGAAAATTCATCTGCATGATGTTTCTATGCCTTTAGTTCAACCATGCTGTAAACTTAGATTTTAGGGCAACATATTCAAGGAAACATTTGCCTTTCTCTAAAGTCTGATATGATATTGTTACGGGAGGCTTGCTACAGTAAACCGTATTGGGGCCAGCTTGTTTAAGAAGGACAAAGCTTGTGAAATTCGTGTTATATGCATAACCAGAGTGTTTATGCTGGTGCACAGAACTACAGTGGTTAGTTAGTTCTAAGGTATGTTCCACCTCAAAGAAGCCATCACTAGACTTTATTTAATTTAGCAGATAAATGGAGTGATCAGCTGCCCTTTTTACTCCCTCAGCTTATTGTGTACAAAGGATTTATACCTTAAGAGCTAGACATAATATTCAGCAGGAGGAGTAGATAATACAATCTGCAGAAAAGATACATAAAGTTGTTAGGTAAATATAATCTATATTTTTTGCAGGCACTAACCTGAAAGAGGAATTAGAAGGTGAGACGGAAACAATTTTAGATTGTTATTTCAGAGTCCCCTTCGCTGTATATTTCTCTGACTAAGATGTGCTATAATCTTAGTTCAGAAAGAACCGATAAACTTATGTAGAAAATAAAAAAATTCCAAAGTGCTGGGGCTGCTACTGTGAGATTCTGAGCGGATATCCAATGCAAGAAGAGGTGCACGAAAGAAGAGGTACTGTATGAGCAGAGATGTCTAACAGTTTATTTAAACTTGAGTTCTTTGAAAAGAGGTAGGCTGTTAACAACTTATGCATTATGTAACTGTCAGTTAGGAAGGGTAGAATTAGCTTAGTTATTTGTGCAGCAGGTTGCCACTTTGCCTTAACCAAGGAGGTGTAGTGTTGTTTCCATCTAGGGAATTTATATACTGTACACTGATTTAATGCTGGCTGCATGGGGTTGATGCTGTCTATGGAAGAATGTATTCTAGGGTGTTAACAAACCTTTACCAAGTACAGAAAAGACTTAAAAAAACAAAAAGTCAGAGTAGGTCTGACTGAGTAAGGCTGCCTTCTTGGTATGCTCAACAAAGTTTATTGCAGAGCTGAGCCACACTCTCAATTACTTAAATGTCTGTACTGACTTAACAGGGGTGCTGCAGAAAAATTTTAGTATTTCATTTTGGTAGGGCCTGAGTAAACCACTTCAAGCCAGCCTTAAAATTTTGCCCATTTGTATTCCCAATAACAGTCTAATTGGAAGTTCTACCAAGACCAATGTTATAATGTTTGCAGCATGTCAAAAACTCTTGCCTTATCCATAATGGATCCCTTTTATAAACTTCAGCTTATTTTAAATATCGAGATCTGACTTGAGCAGTCACTTACTTTTGAACTCTGTTTTGAACAAACTTAAAGCCAAATTCAATAATAACAGTTTTCTGTTCACAACATCTTTCTCTATTTACCCTGAAGATAGAAATGGAAAAGGTACTTTGGTGCTCAACAAAAAATATGGTTTACCACTTCATCTGAACCATCACAAAAAAAAGAAAAAAAATCCAAAACAGTAACAGGATTTTGCAGATACTTTACTTTTTGTCACACCCCCATGGTGAATACCAGTGCACTGTGCAGAAGCAAAATGTTTTCAAAGAGTAAGGAGTTATTTTACTTGCTTTTACTGCTAAGAATCTACATCTTGAGGGGGTTTCCCTTCCTTACCATTAGGCTAATGAAAGCCTCCAAAAATGTGACCTGATATCTCGAACTGACCAGTCTGCCACACTGAGGTGCCCAAATCACATGCTGTACTGTAGTAACCACACCTACTCAGTTGTTGGCCCTAAACTTTGGGGGTCACTACCATCTTCCCTAAAGAATGATTGCTTATTTGTATTTATTGACAAGGAATCTCTTGGTACTTGGAGCCCATTTTAAGCAGAAGCACATCTACTATGCAAATTACAAAAACTCCACTGTGCAAGTTACAGTTCTTGAAACAGTTCAGTAATTTATGTGTATTCACAGATTGCGTAGTGTAAGTAAAACAGGCTGAACAGGAGAAGAGCCATGTTCAAATGACATAATTACACAAATAAACTTGTTAAGAGTATTCTGTATACTAAATTGCAATTATCGACCACTGGTCTTAATATAATGATTTCTAATATGTAGGGAGTATGTTTTTTTATTGAAAACTAGCTTCAGAGACTGTTTCTGGAAAGACCATATCAATCTACAGTTCTCCCCCTTGTTAGATATAGCCAGCCAAGGGGGTATAGATGTAAAGGCCCCTGCGTGGAGGTTTGTGTGATGTTGCCTGCCTCCAAAAGCACTTGTACCAGATTTACATCACCTCTGGAGAAAGGGGGGACCCTACATTGGTCAGATCTTTTCCTTAATAAATCTTGTGATATAATGACATGGATCATATATCTGTACGTGTGTGTGTGTGTGTGTGTGTGTGTGTGTGTGTGTGTGTGTGTGTGTGTGTGTGTGTGTGTACATGTGACATTTGCAAACTAAAAAAGCTAAACATAACAGTAGGAGCATTTTTTAACACAATCATAGATCGTTACTAGGCTAACGACCTGGGGGCCTTTCTAAGCCTAGTCAAGTTTTCCTGAAAAAATAATCATGTTCTTTATCTAAATAGGACATTGAAGGCCAGGAATTTATAAGCTATCTCTGTCCATAAGGGATAAACTGTCTCCAGAGATGAACAGACACTCCAGTTGAATGCAGTGAGATTAGAACCCCTACCCAGCTATCTGCATAACATAATACTTAACACAAGTGCCACAGCACAAGTCTTATAGACCGATGTTCTTCTGACTATGTGCGCGTGCACGCAAACACACACACACACACACACACACACACACACACACACACACACACACACCAGTTGACTGCGGTGAGATTGGAAAACCTATCCAGCTAGTTACACAAGCTAGAAAACGCAATACTTCATGCAAGCTCCATGGCACAAGTCTTTAAAGGTACAGACTAGGCTACCTGTCCTTCTGGGGCATTTTAAGCTTGTCAGTTTCCCAAAGGTGAGAATAGAACCCCTACCTAATTATCTACAGAATACTGTATGAGGGGGGTGCTGAAAAGTTCTAAGCCCGAACAGCTTTCTAAACTCTGAGCATTGTTTTGCCTCTGCAACTGAAAAGAAGAGGGTTATTTCATCTTGTAAATTGCCAGTTTGCAGAATTGTAACACTATGTTTTGACATTGTTTCAGATCATATCATTGATTGAACCATGTCAACAATAATTGTGGAATTTTCAAGTGTGGAACTGTGCGCCATCATGAATTTCCTATTCCTGCAGAAGAAAACTACAAAGGAAATCCATGATTGAATGCTGCAAACATTGCGTGACAACTTCCCTTCTTATTCAGCTGTGAAGAAGTGGTGTGCAAAGTTTCAGCATGGAGATTTCGAGACTGAAGATGCAGCAGGTCTGTTGACAATGAACATGACCTGATTTTGGTAGATTGGCGAATATTTACTAAAACAATTGCTGAGACACTACAGGTATCCAGGGTAAGTATTGGCTTTAAAATTCATGAGCACCTGGGTATGCAGAAGCTGTCAGCCAAGTAGGTTGCCAAATGTTTGTATGCCCATGAGAAAAGACATGGAGTTGACAATTAAGTTTCATCAAGCTGGTGCCAACTTTTTGGAATGATTAGTTACTGTTGATAAAAAATGGTTACGCCACTATGATCCTGAGAAAAAACAGCAGTCCATGCAATGGTGGCACTTAGGTTCACCAAGGCCAGAGAAGTTCAAGACCTAAAGGCCAACAGAAGAGGTCATGTCCACAGTGTTTTGGGATCAGGTGTTGTAATGACTGACTATCTTCCCAGTGGCCAAAGTGTTAATGCAGAATACTATTGTAACTTACTGTGGTGATTAAAGGAGGCACTGAAAGAAAAAAGGAGAGGGAAACTGTGGAAAGGAGTACTGTTTTTGCAAGACGATGCACCTGTTCACAAGGCAGGCAAAACGATGGATGTTTTGATGAAACTGGGATTTAAGTGTATAGACCATCCACCCTACTCGCCTGATCTTGCTCCATCTATTTCCTGTTTACAGACCTTAAAAAAAATTTGAAAGGGTGACAATTTTTGAGTTATTTGGAGGTGATTGCAGCAGTGGAGCAGTATTTCAGTGACCAGACTTCAGACTTTTTTTGGCAGGGTTACAGAAACTACAGACACGATGTGCCAAGTGTTGAACTTTGGGAGAATATGTTGAATAACTTGTAAGTTTCATGTCATTTCCTTCTTGATCGGGCTTAGAACATTTTAGCACCCCTTGTACTTAATGCAAGCACCACAGCACAAGTCTTACTGACTGATGCTGTTCTGATTATGCACATACAAACACCAGGTGACTGCAGTGAGATTAGACACCTAACTAATTAGTTACACAATCTAGAAAACTCAGTACTTTATGCAAGCTCCACAGCACACATCTTTAAAGGTAAGTACTAGCCTGCCTGACCTTCTGGGTCATTTTAAGCCCGGACAATTTCCCCAAGGTGAGAATCAAACCCTGTACCTCTTGTCTGTGAATTAAACACCTTGGCCATTATGCCAACCCTCCCCCCAATAAATTTACCTTGTGTGGGAATAGAACTCAGGTCTTCTGCACCAAAAGCAAGTGTGTTACATGTTGCGCCACTGTTTGTGTATATATATCTATATCTATATATATATATATATATATATATATATATATATCTATATCTATATCTATATATCTATATATATATATATATATATATATATACACACACACACACACACACACACACACACACACACACACACACACACACATTTTATATATATATATAGACATATACACACACACATATGGTTATTATGGGAGTAAAATACCTAGATACACTCATCAAAACGGATAACTCATTGAAAGTTGCCATTTCCTCAGTGCTAGTGTGACCCTTGGTTATATTTAAGTATTTAGTGGGAGTGCATTTGGGTGCAGACCCTTTGCAAAAATGCTTGACATCTACCACTTGGAGAAGGGGCATTTTCAATGAATGGGGTCGTGATGACTTACCCATTTGTGTATTTAGTTACATTATAAGTTTCTTAACAACTAGTGATACAAGCAGTTGCAGAAAGTGGAGCACATGGAGTAGAAATGGAATATAAGAGAACAGTGAGTAGTAAAGGATTGGAAGTGGTTAGTGAAAGTGGTGTTGAGCAATAACCATAACTGGGTACAAGAAATGATTCATAGACATGGTACAACAATGGGTAGAGACTAGGATATGCAGACCTACATTTTGGGTGTATTAAAGAGAAAACAACAGTAGATGGTACAGGGAAAGGGAAAACGAGAACAAGGAAAGCACTATGATAAAGCACTCTGTGAATAGGATTGATGAGGAAATAGAGAAGAAAAGCCTAAGTGAGAGACTGACATTAATATTTGAGGGAGAGAAACATAGTGATATTTGCACTACAATGATGGCAGTGATGGAAACAATGTTAGTGGATGGGGTATGAGAAAGAGAATTAGCAATAGTGATATGAAATCATGATGTTCCATATCTGAACAAGGAGGTATTAACATCAAGGTTAAAGAGGCAGAGAGAACAGAAAGATGCCAGATTTGAGCAGAAGTTAAGAGCTCAGTAAGGGTGGAACACCCATGACTTAATATTTAATGATGGAGAAGAGATGAGAAGAATAGATGTGAGAACAAAAGGAAGGTATTATAGAAATCTAATGTGAGGAAAAAGGTGGTGAAGATTCATTGGCTCAGTGTGCCTGCCTTACTAATGCTTGATAACTTGGAAAACTCCAAACTGTAATACTATCACCACACAAGACAGTGTCAACTGCAGACACATACACCAACAAACATGCACAATACTAAAAATATCCCCTTATCTAACCTTTATTCTAACCCTAACTCACCAAAACCCACACAAACACATTCCCAGTCCTAATACCAACAAGTTTACCTCTCTCTGAATTCCAAACACCAACATTTTGACCTGTAAACATTCTGATAGTGCCCTTCTGAGTGTGTACACTCTGAATGACAACTATTTGTTTTTCATTTATGTACCTTTGTAGGAAAGCCAGTGGTACCATTATTTTTTTTTTTTAACAAGAAACATCTTTATTAAATTATCATGTATGACATAGGCAATCATACATTTATATAAATGAAGACAAACCATGTTGACATTATTTTAGTTGAAAATGTTATACATCTCAAACTATATTGACATAATTGTAGTTGCAAACATTATACATCACTTAAAATCTATCCAGCCTTTGTCAAACATTACATAGCTCGTTCAGATCCTGCCTTCTTTTAAACCTTGTTCCTCCTCTGCATGTATTGCTCTCACAATTCCCATTTTTTCCTATATAATTTCTAAAGATCCTAATTCCAGTTTTGTCAATGTTACTATATTTACTACTTCTCATAAAGTTGGTTTAGACTTTGATTGCCATTTTCTAGTCATTGCTTTTTTTGGCAGCCACCAAAATTAGACTATATGTAGGCAATTCTGATTCTGTATCATAGTTCAAAAAATAATTTCCTTAGTTACACCAATTTACTCACCCAGTATCTCTGACAGAGTAGTCTGTAGGGAATCTTTAAAGTCTGCCAACTCATTACACTTCCAGAAAATATGTTCCCAGTTGCCTCTTTTTTTACCATCATACCTACAACATTTGCTGTCTACCTTAGGAAGACTTCTTTGGTGTTTACTTAGGGTATAAAAGTACCTATGTAAACACTTTCAAGCAAAGATCCTAAATCTTCTAGACTTTGTTGCATATTTATATATATATATCTTTAAAGACCACGAAAAAACAAAAACCAGTGAAAGCACAAAGAAGCAGTCCTACAACGCAGCAAATCCTTAGTAGTAGATGAGCGTTTACTTTGCAAAAGTATACCACACTTTCGTGTCAAGTCTAAGCATAAACTTTATTCAACAAAAAAAGAGCGTTTTCGCTGAAGCCAATGCTTGCAGCTTCTTCAGAGAAAGATTTAAAAACCCGCCACTTCCCAGTTTTTATAGTCACGTCAGTGCGTGATTAAGTCAGCAATACATTTTAAAATACTAAAACCTGTTCCCGCTTTAAATAAATTAGTATACCCATTTAAATAAAACTGTAGGAACTCTTTACAATATCAAAAGGTACATTGTACTGGTAAAAATGTTACAAAGTAGCCACTTGTCTAAACCCATGAAGTTTACATTACTTCGCCAGCAGTCAATAGCTAGAAATTAATAACATCAAGTATGCTCTTCATGTTAGAACAAACTCCTTAGCTTTTTGTGCATAAACAATTAATTACTTCATTAACATTTTCTTTAAAAACAAACTCTGAAACATCAAATGTATAAATAAAAACTGTATCTAAGTCTAAAAACCAAAAATCCAATAAATATTGAAGATAGAAAATAAATGGACCGTCAAGAAAATAATGGTAATGATAAATTACCATCTTGTAAATAAATTATTATTAATCAAAGAAAGGGAAACATGCCCATTTTTAAGTCTGCTTATCTATACAGTGTAGGGTTCTAATACACTCTAAGGGGAACTTAAACAGCAGTTAAAACTTGTTTAAAGTTAACCTACAAGAATAGTTAGCGCTTATAACTCCTCATTTTTAATACGTTCCCGGGTCTGAATGAGCATTGCAATATAGCATGCGTATTAAAAATGAGGAGTTATAAGCGCTAACTATTCTTGTCAACATTTATTTAAGACTAAAATAAGGTTTAAAGTGTAATTTTTAGTAGGTTAACTTTAAACAAGTTTTAACTGCTGTTTAAGTTCCCCTTAGAGTGTATTAGAACCCTACACTGTATAGATAAGCAGACTTAAAAATGGGCATGTTTCCCTTTCTTTGATTAATAATAATTTATTTACAAGATGGTAATTTATCATTACCATTATTTTCTTGACGGTCCATTTATTTTCTATCTTCAATATTTATTGGATTTTTGGTTTTTAGACTTAGATACAGTTTTTATTTATACATTTGATGTTTCAGAGTTTGTTTTTAAAGAAAATGTTAATGAAGTAATTAATTGTTTATGCACAAAAAGATAAGGCGTTTGTTCTAACATGAAGAGCATACTTGATGTTATTAATTTCTAGCTATTGACTGCTGGTGAAGTAATGTAAACTTCATGGGTTTAGACAAGTGGCTACTTTGTAACATTTTTACCAGTACAATGTACCTTTTGATATTGTAAAGAGTTCCTACAGTTTTATTTAAATGGGTATACTAATTTATTTAAAGCGGGAACAGGTTTTAGTATTTTAAAATGTATTGCTGACTTAATCACGCACTGACGTGACTATAAAAACTGGGAAGTGGCGGGTTTTTAAATCTTTCTCTGAAGAAGCTGCAAGCATTGGCTTCAGCGAAAACGCTCTTTTTTGTTGAATAAAGTTTGCGTTTAGACTCTTGACACGAAAGTGTGGTATACTTTTGCAAAGTAAACGCTCATCTACTACTAAGGATTTGCTGCGTTGTAGGACTGCTTCTTTGTGCTTTCACATATATATATATATCTCCCCATTGTTTCATTGTGCATTGCTTATCCAGTCTCCCTTCCCAATCCTTTCTAACCTTCTCTGATTGATTCTTACAGTTATCATGCAATATTTTGTATGATCTACTTATTATTATTTTTTAACAGCAGCTTATGTTCTAGATTTTACAAAAAACTGGTCTTTCGCTTAGGATCCCCCTATTTCTTTTTCTTCGCCTATACTCTGATATCAGTCTTTGGTAGGGGAAAGCAATCTTTATCTTGCAGTCCAAATAAATTCCTGGCCTCTTCCCATTCTATTACATTTCTGTCTCTAATTATTTGCTTCCAATACCTTGGTTCTTTTACCAATTTTCTCCAATAAATTCCAGCTCCTTCTTGCCTGTTGTTTGTATCCCTAATTGCAATTATCCTTATCGGTATAATCTCCTTTCTCTATTCCCGTGTTGGTTTAATTCTCACAGTACTTTTTTTACTTTACTTTATGAGTATATTATTCTGCATGGTTGTTATTCTCTTTAAGGATCAGCATCCAAAATCCCAGTCTCTCCTTGTTTCTTGAGCTTTCCCCCTGTTTCATCATCATCCCTTTCTACTGTGAATTATAGGTTACCATACCAATTATAGCCTTGCATTTCTGAGTCTCTTATTTTCTTTGGCAGTGATTCTAAGTATAGTGCAAATAACAAAAAGGAAAGAGGACACCCCTGCCTGGTTCCTCTGCTCGAACAGAAATTATCAGAGAGGAGCCCACCCACTTTAATTTTTCCCTCCGATCCCTCATCTATCCTCCTAATCTACCTTATAATTTTATCAGGGAATGCAAATGCTTCCATTGCCTTGCTCATAAACTCCCAGCTTACCCTATCAAATGCTTTCTCTGCATCAAGACCCACAAACAACAGTGGTATTTTCTTACATTCAGCTTCCCTCTGGATCATCAGTGTTCTTTTAATGTTGTCAAATGTTTGCCCCCCCTCCAGAAAAACACATTGATCCATGTCTATCATTTTCTGCATCACCTTTGCCATTCTTTTAGCCATTATAGACATAAACATTTTATAATCATGGTTTATTGATTGAAATGGGTCTGTATGAATCTGGATCTGATGGGTCTTTATCCTCTTTAGGTATTATAGCCACCAACACTTTCTTCCAGGATGTTGGTGCTTCTCCTCCTCTTAAATACTGTTAAACAAAACATTCCAGATCTTTACCAGATCTTTATCATTTTTTTCCCTCCTAGCTTCCAAACTTTCTCAGGAATACCATCTATTACTGGAGACTTTCCTGTTGATTGGTTATACATCACCATATTTATCTCATCTCCTCCCATCCTAACTATTAGTAATTGAGCCTCCTCTACCGCTAGCCTTGGCATATTTAATTCTTCCATAAACATTTCCATTTTTACCTTTTCTTGATCTCCATATTTCTATGCTTTTTACAGACTTCCATAAAATTTCCAAAATATTTCTAGTACCTCTACAGGATCGCATGTTATCTTCCTTGTTATAGGCTCCCAAAGCTTGGCGACGACCCTTTATACTTTCTGTTCCCCAAGTTGTTGCGCTAAAAGTTGTGCTCTGGTATTATTATCAAAAAACAGTTGCTTAACAGCAATCTTTCTAAACTTTATTTTCTGCTTAGCATTCTGCAATTGCTTCTCCTCTTGTTCTGTGCGATTCTGCCTATTCTGCGATACTTTAACGTATGTAAGTGCTTCTAAATAATTCTAGTTGCTTCTTAACCATCTCTCTCTTTCTTTTATTTCCATCCAAATTTTAAACTCCACTTTAAGTTTATCTAACCCCCTAGCTATATTTTCAGAAGAAATTTCTGTCTTCTTTAATAACTCCTGAATAATTTCCAGTACCCATTCTTAAATTCCTCTGTTTTTAACAGATAGGTGGGGAATCCCCAGTGTCTCATTCTTATTTTGTTACCCTGCATTTTTATTTTAGTTGTTATTGGAGAGTGATATGAAGTAGTTATTGGATGTGTATCAAAACTTTCAATGAAATGCACATGTTCCTGTGAAATGTAAGCACTGTCTAGCCTAGCCCAGTTTTTGTATCTTGGGGAATAATATATAAATTCACTCCAAACTCCAACTACTAAATTCACATCTTCCATGCCAAATATTTTCATAAATTTCTTCAAAAATGTACCCTCCTTTGTTATATTTCCTTCTGGGTCCCCCAGACACATCTTCCCTGCTGCAAGTCAAATTCCAGTCCCCACCTATAAGTAATATCCCCTGCTGAAAACTGATTATTTCTCCCAGAATTTTCTTCAGCTCCATTATAGCAATTTCAGGTGGAATGTAAATACATGCCAGGGTAAGTTTTCTCCCTTGCCAGTAGCCCCTTATTATTACATATCTACCTTGATTATCTTTTTTTATCCTCTTCTGTCACTATTGGAGTGCCTCTTGCAATTAATGTAAGTACTTCTATTTTACTTTGTCTGAGGTATTCCGCTAAATAACCATCCTGAAAACCTTTCTTTATCAAATTCACATGTTCATTCTTTCCAAGTGTGCCTCTTGATGCATAGCTGTTTGCAATCTACATTTTTAATATAGTTCAGTACTCTTTCTTTTTTTGTATATATTTGTGAGACATTAACATTTATAGATAATATCAAAATGGTCATTATGTTGAAAAGTTATTTTTTACCACTTTTTATTTGTAACAGTTTTTTTGTTAAGCATCTATCTCCAGCTTTTGTGTTACGTACACACACTAATATTTGTCAGGTTGACCTATAATACCATTGTTACTTGTCATATCCATTTGAGCCTGTGTCACATCTTACAAAACATTTTGTTCATTGAAAGCCCTTAAACAGAAAAAAATACACCCCAATATACCCCAGAAACCTAATAGCTTAATGTTAGCACACAAAACTATTTACATCTTCAAATATTGAAGGTTTACCTTTCTAATAGGAACGATTGTCCAAAACTGACAGGCACACTTAACACTTGGTAAACCTAAAAGACAGGTTTTCCATGCTAATGGTACAGCCTGTGCTTCAACTAAATGCTGTTTGGTTTTGTCTTCCCTTTATTGCTGTCCTAGAATGAGAAAACATATGAATGTTTTCGGAAAATATCATGTACTAGCCACTGAAAGGAAGCCATTTAAAAAAAAGAAGTATTCTGTTTTTATTGCTGTCTATCAGATTGTCTCCATGGAGGCATGATAACCAGATACAAAGTTGCTTATACAGGTATTTATTTATTTATTTATTTGATAGAGGAGAACTTTATTAAGTTCAGTGTCCATTTTTATTTATTTTCTTTCTCTAAAACTTGTTACTAGATAATACTAGATAAAACCAAGAGCCTTAATCCAGCCATTCTTCTATGCAAGAATGAGAATACCATGAAGTTTTGTAGTAATCATTAGTATTTGGTTAAAAAGTAGTAACAATGTTGTTTTACTTAGTCACCTTCGTAATACCACATTTCCTGAAACATGTTGTACATGGCATTGGTGTTTTTTTTCAAACAGTTTTCTTAACATTTCGTGTGTTTGCTGCGGACGACATTGTTTTGTCTGTAAATGTTATAAGTTGACCCACTTTGAAGGATGTCTGCATATGTGTCATTGCCTTGAGCCAGTGTAGGTCAGCCTTTCACTGCTTTAAGAACAGTGTTCAGACTTACTGTGCAGTTGGCAGTTAAGTATGAGCAGCACCATAGATGAAGCCAGGTATACACTATATCAGCCATGGTGTACTTAGATATTTCTAAGGGGGAAAGACTTTACTAAGCCCAACCGCACCAGGTATACATTGAAATAGAATAATTAAACTAAAAGGCTAGAATTGAGCTAACTAATAGGATAACTGGGTTCAGAAAGATATATAGAGGCTGCAGTAGTAACTGTCCAAAATCTGCGGTGGTGGTGCTGCGGTAGCATTGTCGCCTCACAGTACGACGTTGTCCTGTTCGATTCTCAGCTAGAGCGTCTAATGTGTGGAGACATACGTGAATGGGCGTACCTTCGCTGAAGGTTGTGCATCAGAGCTGGCAACTCTGCACGTAAAAATCTACTGCCAATCATTAGCGGAGCGGAGTTCCGCTGTGGCGACCCCTAACCGAGAAAAGCCAAAATACACAACAACAATAGTAACTGTCCAATCACAGGTTATGTGCTGTATTTTTAATTCATTATTTAGTATATTACCACCAACTGGCATACTGGTTAAGGTCTTCGATTCCCTTGTACAAGGTGTAAGGTTTGATCCTGACCATCTCAAACCCACCAATGAATGGAGCTGTGCACAGCAGCACAGTCTCTACATGGTGCCCTGTAGGGGGAATAGTTGTATATACCAACCGCTTTGGGCATCTACTGTAGTGTGCAGTATCCCCAAGATAGGAGAACACAGATTACAGACTATGCACCATGGCAGGGTCGCCAATTAACTGTGCAAAATATGGCTCTAGGTGATTTTGTCACATTAATTAATGTCACCAAATGGGCATAGGTTTTTGTCAGTGATAAGTGGGTTGAGGTCCTGGCCTACTCCAGCCTATGCCAGCTGATAGCTGGATGTAAAACCAGTCAAGCTGCCAATCATGAACTAAGAATTGCTACACTCAATATAGGTTCACAGACAGGATGGAACTTGAATGAACTGTGTGAAGAAGATCTGCGACAGTCAAGCATGGGTGTCGAAGAAGGCTGGATTGTGATGAACCATTTGAGCCACATTTATTCTTCTGGGGTAATCCAGCAAGGAGTATGCAATTTGTAAAAAGTAAGGACACTAGGCATTGAATCAAGAGAGATGGTGACAGTTAACATGACAGCCTGACCCTATGTAAAAATGGGAAAAGGGGGGTTGATGATTTAGCATATATACTGCATACTCTAGTGAAAAGTAAATTTCTACTGGGGAAGTATCAAGCCATTCCCCTAGACAGCACTACTGCCTGTGCATTGTTTTCTTGCAGAGGGCATCACCTAAGCATAGGCTTACCCTTTGAAAATTTTACTTGGATTCATTTTCAGTGTTAGCTTTCAAGTGCAAGTCTGTCTTGTTTTCCACCATTTAAGATCAGTCTTTTATTTAAACAGAGTTAGTAAAATTATGAGTGTCCCACAGCCTGCAACTTGTGAAACTCAGTGTTTTCGGTTTGAAACTCATAAAAAAAAAATCTTTATAGGTAGTTCAAGTCCACTCATTTTTGTGTGCATACTGTTGTAGAAGTTATAGTTCTTAGTAGACAAAGGAGATTTTTGGGAAGGTGGAACATCGTGATGTAGAATAGTGGCTCCATTGGCAATGACAGGTAATTGCAATTTCTGGTACATTAATGTTCAATGCAGACATGTATTTCTGAAACTACAAGAGTTTACATCTCTTTGTTTACCAAAAATATATTTCTAATTGTTAATATCGGTGTTCTTCCTTTTCTATCTACAGGTTTTCTGTTGCCCCTACTGCAGCTATATCAGTCAAAATGTGGAACAGACCCGAAGTCACGTGAGCTCCCAGCATGCTGTGCAACCAACTTTTCGGTGTCCATTGTGCCAGGAGCAGTTACTTGGGAAGGTCAGCCTGCATTTCCATCTGACACACGTCCATAATGTGGTCTCAGAATGTGTGGAAAAGCTTCTCCTGGTGGTAAGTGTCTGTTTGGCTCCTTGGTGGATCAAGGTAATAGTAATAATTCAGAGGTTTGGGTAGTTGTTGACACTGCTAAGGTGGTAGACAGTCTATGAGCTATGGATGATGTACTGCCAGACTTTAGTCAAGAGTTTGAGGATTGTGATACAAAAGAACACTGTCTATGGGTGCACTGCATATACAGAAACTGGAGAGGAAATTGGATTTCAAAGTAGGAAGTTGCTTTCCACTGAAAGTGTAGTTCGGCATTAAGGAATTTGCAAAAAGCAGACCATTAAGTTATTAAGATACATTGTTAGCATTGTTGACATAGAGCAATACAGCTCTAACTACAATGTAAATAACCCATATTTGACTTATGGCTCTGGTACTTGCTGTTGCTAGCACAGGGGGAAAACAATGATGAATTTGGAGCCCTCATATCTTCAGGTTGGTGGGTGTGTATGTGTCTGCTAGGGGCACCTGGTTGTATTAATAACAGTACTGGTGGTGATAGCAATGCTGGCCATTAACCCATTGCTACCAAAGAAGGGGGGGGGGCTTTTGAGGGAAGCATCACCACAAAGGTGGAAGCACTCCACTCCTGATACTGTTGCATACCTTACCTGTCATCACATATACTAGGGAGAGGGAAGTCTTAAAAGAGAAAACGCTCTCTGACCCATTGGTGCTGGGATCATATGACCCTTATGTGCTGCACCTCCTGCAACCTACTAAATAATTAACGCAGTGTGTTAGTGCTAGTTGTCTGACCTCTAGTCCAGGAATATTAAGCCAGACAAGGAGAGCAGACATTGGGGAAAGAGGGCACTGATGTTGTTCAGCGTATGGCTGGCATAGAAAGAGGAAGATAAATAAAAAATATATATGTTTTTAAGACACATGCAGTGTTCTAAAACATTGGTTAATACTTTTAAGTGCCTTCAGTGTTCATGTGGTCCATCAGGCCATAATGAGAAGCAGGTATAACCAGATAAGTGTTCAGAAATGAGTAGGTGAGCTGCAATGTACGTAGAATGTACTATAGTATCTGAGAAGGGGTGACTGGCAGGACAGGAAAATAAATGCATGGAAAGGTTTGATCAGATCCTATTTGACCAATGTCCAAAGTGTTAAATTTCCCAGTACTTTAAGCACACTAGCATAATTTAGAGGTAGAGTTGCAGAGACTTCAGAATGGTCAGCCATGCCGGTACCAAAAGGCATATAAGGAGAGCCTGGGAGAGCCAGAGCTCCACCTGTTCAGGATCAAGAAAGCAAGCATGATGAGTTCATACTAAAGAGATGGCTGGAGGTTTGTTCCTGTGTGAAACAGGGCAGATGAAGCCTATGGAGTAGCCATGTTTTTGTATAATGATTGTACCAAAAGCCCTAGGCTTCCAAAAACTGTAACAAGATTTAGGTAAAAGGAGACCTGCTGTAGAATGGACATGGAACATTTTCATATGGCTGTTATTTTTAACTCTTCCACAAATTTTGTTACATAAATGACTTATGGACATTATTTTCAACCTTTAACTGCAATATTCATCTGGGTCCAGAGATAAACTGCTGTAGTTAGTGAGGTCCAGTGACTGGCTCTTTAAACATCTTTTTCATAAACCTCTGCATTGCCCTTTAGTTAATCATGTGGACATTTACTGGCTGCCTTCAGCACTTGCTCCTTACAAGTGGGGTCTAAGGTCTTGCCAACTTAAAATGTTACTCTTACACACACACACACACACACACACACACACACACACACACACACACACACACACACACACAGAGCGACCCACCTAACTGGGGATCATGGGCTGTGGAGTCATTGTTATTTTAGTCCAAAGAGACTCTTACAGGTGTAGCGTTACTTCCCAGAATGCAGTCTTGAGAATATTGGTTCATAGCAGAGTCAGCAACTTGCCCTGATACTGGGTATCATGGGAAATTAAAATGTCCACTTATTTCATTTACCACTGATATAGGTTCATTGGGTCCCTTGTGAAAAGTTATATTGCTAAATATCTGTATAAAAATATATGTAAAATATGTAAACTAAGTTATAGACTGTTGTATACCTGAGTGTTCAAATACTTATTTTGCTTTCAGACTGTAGGTAAAGCACTAACTGTAAAACTGGACTTTCCTCATATGTATTCTGATAGTTAAAAGAGAGATGACAGAAATTTTGTGTTAAGGGAATGCAAGACATTGATCATTATCTTGAGAGCAAAATTTAGAAACATTCTCCATTTCCTGGAAATGTCTGAGAGTAGAGCTTTGTTTGATATTACAACCTTTGAAGTTTTCATTGGCTCTCAAAGCAGTCTTCTTTTTGAGATGACCCCTGATGGGAAAAACAAAATTAAAAGGAAATGTGTTGAAAATTAACCTAACAATGCAAGTTATACTTACATTTTTATTATTCAGAAATCACTTGGATATTAGAATAAATTGCCATGTTTTATAAGAAGTAGAAATCCAGGCTGTTGCTGATTAAAAAAAAAAAACAGCAGCAACAAAAACAGTATTTATGGGTGGATAGATATTTAGGCCTGGTGTTAGTCTACAAAGCCTTGGTGATATTCAATCTTGAAGTCATAATCTATAGACTGTATGTTCTACTTTCCGGTATTGTGTATGTTATCTTAGTACCTTGCTGATATGTTCATTGGTTCATTAACCTGTATGTGCTTCTAGAAGATTTTGTTTTATTAGAGTTTCACTACCATCTCCAACAGAAGGAAGACTTGACAGGAAACCAGCCTCTTCCATGTTATGGATTTTTGACATCCTAGGTTTACTCATAAATTCTGATAGTTCTCAGTACTGGTGAAAGAAATAAAATAAAAAAGATGATACTTTAATATTCAAGGGCAAAGACGATGAAATTACATTTAATGGTGCAATGAAGAGCTGAACATGTCTGCTTTACCCACTGTTTAACCAGAAGCATTCAAGCATTCATTCAAGTTTTTTTTTTTTTTTTTTTTTGCGGGGGGGGGGGGGGGGCAGAGCTGCCATCTGAATTGTGGCTCAGACTGCAAAGGATGGTAACAAAAATAGAGTCTAGAATGGGGTTTGCAGTAACTTAAAAAAGGCTTGTGATGCACAGCTTAGGGATTCGTCAGACAGATTAAACTTAACGTGGGATAGTACATGGCTTTACACTTGGCCACAAGTACCCCACACCTGTTTGAAGTGTAAATCAAAAAGTAAAGAAACAGTGATAATTAAAAAAAAAAAAAAAAACAAGATCATTGCTGATAATAGCTAGGGGAGTGGCCGTATTCCTTGTAGGCTGCAAATTCCATAAACAAGATCTGATGTCATTCAGGGCTCACAGAATAATGAACACATTGCACAAAAGTACTAATTCTGTCAGGGTTACACCACTGATGCTGCAGTTAGATTACAGCGTGCTGCTTTGACCAGTGCTTTCCTGAAGAGCATTTCTAAGGGTACTGCAGAAGGTAAAACAGTATTTAAAGGTCTGCCTTCTGTATTATAAAAAGGAAGCAGAGCATTTTATATACCACAAGAGTAGTGCAGAATTTTAACAAACATTTTAAAATAGACTGAACAAATCACTGGTTTCTTTTATCTCAAATGATAAATTTAGATGGGTCCCTGTTGCAATTATATGCTTGAAATTGTGTGATTGTAATAAACATGAGAGAATATCATACCAAATTTAACTGAGGTACCTCACAGCATTCCTTCCATTCTGAAAATCAGCAACATAAGAGTTAGTGTCTATAGCTATTAGAGGGGATGCAGCCCCCCTCCATCCCCACATTGGCATTCTGGGGAAGTGGGGGGGGGGGGGGTCCTGCAGACACACTAATGCTTTGCCTATAAAATAGAGAATTTCACAATTTTCTGTTTTGATATTGGCATTGCACCTTATGTTTCACATCTGTAAGATTCACAATATCAGGTCTTCCACTTGTAATTTGTGTCCCATTAGGAAATTGTACCGAGGCAGCAGGACATGATAACAATGGATAAGAAAGGGATGCAAAAATAGTTTTCTGTTTTTATAGTGAAATTGGCTAGTAAAATGGATATAGATCTGCAGTATCAGAAATGTAATTGAAAGCTTGAGTTTTTTTTTTTTTGTTTCTTTTTTTTTAGACAGACGTGCTTACTACTAGTCACAGACAAAGCCACCTAACTACCCACTACTGTAATGTAGAAGGCGGGGGGGGGTATATGTGTATAATTATGTAGTATATGGACTGAATTGTGCCTGTGTATGGCTTTCAAAAACTGCTCGTGTATATCGACTTGTGCTAAAGTATTAATGGTTTATTTTTCTGCCAACACGAGACAGTTGTTAATGCAAACAGTTTTATGCAAAGCTGTTTGCCTAATAAACATCTTTGACAGGAGTCATGATCTTGACACAGTTTTGAAATGCACTGAAAATTTTGTCTTTCAGGTGATGATATTATATTTGGAACAATGTACATAAAGCAGTTGCTTCATTGATATCCCATTCTGTAGTAGAAAACATGTTCTTTTGAAACTATGTCCTGCATAGAAATACTGAGTTTTGAGAGCAGATAAAAATTACCTGTCCCACTTGTTCTGTCCATTTCCATACTTACTGGGTAATCTGTATATGCTATTAACAAATAAGACCTGTTACAAGCCAAAAATGCTTAAAGACACATAGGCAGCCAGTAATAACCACTGTGTATTCATGTATTAAGTTATTTCTCTGTCCAGTGTATATCATTTGGGACCTCAGCAGTGACCCATTTTTTCAGATCTCTATCTGCTGACTTTCTGTAAGTTAGTTCGTTTTTAAGAAATGGTCTCTGTTTTCTGTAATTTAATGTATTTTTCAAGATTTCCACTTGGAAACCTTTCAAAAGTCTTATGTGATTTTGACAAAATGTCTTTTTGTCTCTAGTTCTTATACCTCCTTCAGGTGTTCAATGCCATTTATGGCTGTGGCATCCAAAAACAGGGTATTGTATTATCCTGTTCTGATTTGCAGGATATTGAGATAAGAAGCGCAGTTGTAAGTTGTGATGCTTTTACTATTTAAAACTGCAGTGTCTGAAGCAACACAATGAAAATGGGTGTACACTTAAATGTATTATTTCAAAAGTACACTTTAAAACATGCAAGTTATTTACCATATTAGATAGGAACTGTGTGGTTTCTGAATGGCCTTGGGATCGGCTAATGCTTAGCCGACTTAAGTTAGGAGTGAAAGGAATGACACAGCAGGCAGCCATCCAGAAGGTGTACAAGGGGATTGTGTAAAAAATGGATTTTAATTAATATTCTTTGCTTTTGCTATTTGTTGACTCAGTGAGGTACTACAGACCAATAGAGATAGCAAATTTGAATGAACTGCCATCAGACATTTTTCTATGCCTTTTTATATAGCTAGTTGCCATGAATAGTAATGATAGTAATGTACCTCAGGGGAGTGATTAAAGCATCGCTAAATTGTGTAGTACACTAGTGGAAACAATGGGTGCTTATTATTTTTTTAATGTTTTAACTGTATCTGTGAAGTTTACACAAGCTGTTTGGGATTTCAGCCTTGGCCTGCATGCTGCAGACTGTAGAGAATTTTGTTGTCAGAAATGGTATTAGTTTCCCAACATTATCTCAGTTACTTTTTTTCCACAATTTTAGGCTACTGTGGTGGACATGTCCCTGCCAACGAAACTCGTCCCCCAGTGTGACATGGAAAAGGAGAGAACACGGTGTGATCCTGAGACGGGCTCACAAATAACAGACCAAAACCTGGAGCAACCTGGTACGTATTGTTTAGTACTTTATTTTCCTTCTAAGGCCATAACCGCTTTGACAGTCTGGAGCTAAAAATTCAGTATTAATAGTTGCACAAAATATAACAGACTTTAATTGTACTATAAACCCATTAGCCTGACCAGGCTTATCTGCAAAGCCATGGAACGAATCATCATGGACCTTATTAACAAAGATATAGGAAATGTAAAAATACAAACCAAAAGAGGGTGAAATGACACCAGAAGCCACAATATAAAAGTTTTAATAAGTCCAAGACCATAAAACACAAGGCTTAAGTGCTTTCATCTGGTACCTTCCAGACTTCTTCAGAATCACTTGTGTATCCTAAATATATGCTTTAAATACCCCTACGTAAAAGTCACGATTTTATCATTCAATAAAATTGAATTATCTCTTACTCATCCAAACTTAAATGAAATATGCAAAAAGATATAGGAAATCTCCAAATGCTTGACCCCACTGAGTTTGTCTTTGTCAAGGGGAGATCATGCCTGTTTAACTTGGTGGATTTCTTTGAGACAGTCAGCAAAGCCCTAGAAGAGGGAAAATCTGTGCATACGGCCTACCTAGACTTAGACAAGGGCTTTAACACAGTCCCTCACTTGGGCATCATTGATAAACTCACCTAGCTAGGTATCAATCCATCTATTGTTAGGTGGGTTGCAAACTAGCTCACTGATAGAACTCACAGGGTAAAAATAGGGGACTCCTCCTCCTCCAGCAGATTTGTAACCAGGGATGTTCCACAGGAATCAGTTCTAGGACCCCTACTGTTTGGAATATACTTCTCTGAAGTACAGGCTAAAACTAAAGGACTGTGGCTGACAAACTTTGCTGATGACTGGAAACTGGGAGTGATCATTGAAGCGCTTAGCGATGTCGACATCCTACAAGAAGATCTTATGCAGACTAATGACTGGAGCCAAAATAATGGTCTTAAACTTAATTCAGAAAAATGCATTGTCATCCCCTTCAGCAAGGGTGATGTTCCTACAAACTACCACATCAATAGCAATACCCTAAGCACAAAGTCAGTGGTGAGAGATCTGGGCACACAGGTCGATAGAAACTTTAACTTTGATCACCATGTCTCCACAGTAGTAAGAAGGGCATTTTATGTTGCTCATCTCATAAGTAAGGGTATTGCCTCCAGAAAAAAGAGGTTATAACCCCCCTGTACTCTTCCCTCATCACTCCAATAATAGAGTACAGCACCTCCTGTGGTATGTTCCTTTCCAAACACCTGCAATGAAAATTCAAGGTCTTGTAAGATCTGTGTTACGCGGACAGATCAAAATCATTGTCACTTTACTCTGCATCGTACAGACTGCTCAGGCATGACCTGTGCTTTGCATACAGAGCAATCTCTGACTCCGCTTTAGTGGAGATGCTGCACATTCACAAGTCAAATGGCAAATGGGTCATTCGCAAGGACCTTAATCTGGTATGTAATATCAACAGAACTTGCTAGAGAGACAGGTTTTTCTCACAGAGGTTGCCCCACTTTTGGAACAAGCTTCTTATTCTTTTTAAACAAAGTCCCTCGTTGGCCCTATTTAAGCATAATTTGGACGATTGGATGGGTAACTGGAAATTCATCCCAGGGGTTCCACCTGTGTCCCTCTTGGACAGGGGCAGTAGGAACTGATTTTAGTGTCTGCTTGAACCAGGCACCCTTGGGAACATGGGTTGAACTTGGCTAGGCTTGCAATGGCCCTGAGGCCATTACCCTAGTAACCAACTATGATCATATGATCCCATGATCCTATTCACTTTATCTAGCTGTTACTTTTTTCTTTCCTGTAATTAGAAGAATTTTCTATTCAGCAGTACATTAGTAATTTCAAAGGTATGCCTTTGCCTGTACCTCTAAAATGTCCCTGATTTTCAGGGATGTTCCTGACATTGACTTAATTTTTATCTCTGTCCCTCGTAATCCCTCTTAAAACTGGTGACTTTTGGAGAAAAGCTGGTGAATTACAGTTAATAATGACAATGATTAGAGTTATAGCTTTCTGTTACTATAGAAAATGTGTATTAATTCACATCCTCTTATTCTATCACTGTCTCAAGTTAATAGTACTAGTATTTAAAAAAGTGTCCCTGATTATGTGTGGATTTTTACCTGATTCTGTTGAGAATAGCCCTGATTGAATTGAGAACTACACCTCTACCATATTTTTCATGGCTGATCCTAAAGAAGAGATATAAGCTGTCTCATTGGGACTACCCAATCAGCAACTCAGCTGAACGTGGACATTATCATCGACTGCAATACTCATTGAACGTGCACTTCTCATTGACTGCAATACTCACTGAATGTGCACTTCTCATCGATTACAGTACTCAATGAATATACGTAGTCCTCAAGAGTAGGTCTTGATTTTGGAAGAGCGGATAGTGATTATGTTTCATCATGCTATAGGAAGGGGGTGGTCTCTCCTATGTAGTGTGTAAGTTACTATATATATGAGAGAAGTCTAGGTTCTTGTAGAATGGTGAAACTGTGTGTCAGAGCTTGTCTAAGTTTTCAGACACAGGCTTTCGGGCTCAAATGGTATGTGTGTTGCAAGCAGGAATTTTGGTGTATGGCTCACTGCTTTGTGTACTTAAGACTAGGAGTACTTTGTAAAGTGAGTGGTCAAGTACAAGGACATTATGGAGGGGAGTGATTGTCATAGAGAGTAGTCAAGTGCTTTGTATATATACAGATGGAAGTGTCTGGTGCGGTAAGGGGCCAAGGGTTGGTGTAGATACCTGTTTATGTTACTGAATGTTCAAGTGCACAGTGTATCTTGCCTTTGTGTTTTTTGGGAGAGGGGTGTGTGTGTGCATGTGTGTTTGCGTGTGTGTGTGTGTGTGTGTGTGTGTGTGTGTAAATAAAAGTGCATGTTGCAGACAGTGGGAAAGGTGTATAGACGAGTGGGTGTGCGAGACAGATGTTTGTGTGGCTCTGTGTTCTGACTGGCACTTGCCCTAAGGTATGTGCAATCTTAAAGGTGGCATTGTAAGTTTTTGTAGGTTTGCTATGATGTAGCAAAATAATTTAGTTCATCAGTGGCCAGCTGTTTTTAATCAGTGTGCCTTTGTGCCTTAAGTCACAACCTTTACTTATGTTCCAGTGCCAGACAAATTGAAGAGGTTGGGGAACAATACTTTAAACTACTTAAGACGTGCACATATGTCTTATTTCTTGTTACATATATGGATATGTTTGCCCCATTTAGCAAGAAATCATCTCAGAAAAGTGAAGTAAGGGTATGTTCGACTGATTAAGATACTCCTCTCTGCCGGCCTTGACTTTGGCACTGGTGCTGGGAGTTACCTATCCCTGGTCTAGTTCTTTATTTCTTCAGCCACTAATAATTAAAACAGATATTAAATTTTATACTTTTCTGCAGCCTTTTTTATTCTTTATAGTATATATGTTTTTTAATCTTTCCTATTCACATGTGTGGAGATGTTGCCTGATGGCTCCATTAGTTGCATCCGATGAACACTTTCATTCAGTGGGTGCAGAAGCTTGGTGTCCCTGCCCTGTGGTCCACCTTTTTCTGATCAAAAAGCCCTATCTGCCCATTCCTCTAGCAGCAAGAGTCTTTTGGTATGAAGTGGGTTATAGTGCTAGTCCTACAGAGCAGTCTACCCCAGACTACCTGCAGACTTATCATAGCTGTCTATTCAGTGGAGGAAGTGTGTGTGTGTGTGTGTGTGTGTGTGTGTGTGTGTGTGTGTGTGTGTGTGTGTGTGTGTGTGTGTATGTGTGTGTTTTCCCGTGGCTGAGCAGAGAAAACTCTATGCCTGACACAGAGTGAGCCAGTGCATCCAGTAGGTATTGCCTTGTGACTAAGACTGCATCCGCAGTGAGGATGACCAAGGTGGCAACAGCCACTCAAGCACATACCCTATACCCCAGTCCTTTAAACATCTGTATTGCTAATCAAACACAGGCCATCTTAGCTGTGGTCAGGGCTTCATCTGTCTATGTCACACACTGTGAAATTCACTAAGTATAGTTTATTTTTCTGTTTGATACTAGCGTACTGCACGAGAGCCATTAAAAGATTAATTTTGCAAATGGAGTTTGATGTGTAGGACCATGATATAAATAATCTCCTTCATCCTTGACTTTTACTGATGTCATTGTGGCTTCACAGTTCATGAGGTCTGGAGGCCATATGTATTCCTTTAAAAGAATATTTCTGACCTGTGTCATACTGCATATTATTTTAGATGAATCTGCATTTCAAACCAGTGATGACTACATCTGTTAAGTAAATAATGCTTTAAGATGGATATTTTCACTTAAAATTTTATTGCAGTCATAACAAATGTTATTGTATTCCAGGTAGATTGTTTTATTACCTCTTAGGACTGAAAATGGACAGTAATGAGGCAGACAGAGGGTTTATAGCAGAAAGGATGGCAGTTTAAAACTAAGTACAGAAAACTGATGAAAAGCATTGCAGAGACAGTCCTATGCAACGACTAAGTGATGGAATTCCATGAATAACGCATTTATCTCCACACATGAGTGATAACAATTTCATAAGCAACTTGTGGCTTTGCTGCTCATCGGTTATAGGTTTTACCATTCACCAGCTGAGATAAATGTGTTATTCTATGGAATCTCATTTTGTATTCCACAGCAACACAGTACTGGGCTAAATTAAAAAGTGACAAATATTAATGTTATTTTTTCATGATACTTTTTTTCTGCATTAAATGGATGACAGGCAGAATAGAAGCTTGACATTTATTCTGAGATTAGATTCTGTTTGGATAATTCTGTTTTCAGAACTTTTAACTGTAACTGCTCTGAGACGGCTACATGTCCCTGCACATGAAGGCATTTATCAGACAATGTCACAACACTGTGTTAGTCAGATTTGTTGTAAATCTAATAAAAATGTAATGGAAAATTTACTTGAGAATGCATGAGCCTCTGTCCCCCTCACACACATACACATGCACACACTTGGCATTATAGTCTCCATATTTCATAGCTACGGATAGGTATGTCAACACTGTGCCCACATGTAAATTCATGCTATTGTTGGCAGGTTGTCTCACTGTGACCTGATAAGTGTTCATTATTTAATATTTTCGTCCACTCCACAGCTGCAGAGACCTGGAAAGTGTCTCTTTTGTGGACCATGAAATGACAGTCAGTCAATCATAACTGATAACTACATCACAGTGCAGTCTGTAGCGTAGGACGTTGAACGAAATGCAAAATAGATGCTTGGAGTGGGAATAAATCAGGCAAAACTGTAAAGCATTTAAACAAGAAATTAGCCATGAAATTAGATCAAGCAATAAAATGAGATTTCTGCTCATAACATGGGGTGTTCAGAAGCATTTTGAAGCAGACTTTATGGTTTCATACTGGAAGCCTGTTTTTTGTCCATAACCTCAGCAGTGCCTTTAAACATGATACGTAACACATTGATGGCATCTGTCTATTTGCTCTGCTTTGTGTGGGATTTATTCAGCTAACATTAGACTGTCTGCTGTATGTTCCTTATATTAATGTTAGCCCAGTTAGTTTATTAATTTTAACTTTAGAAGGACTTCGGGAAAGGACCAAAGTGAAATCTAGAGATCAGTTTTTTGAAGACAAGCTGAGCCTGTCTACACACAAAACACATGGGTGTTTTACTTACTAACCTTACTTATGTGTCTAAATTGTGGTCTGATATTTCCACGTATTAGTGTATATTTTCACTGTCCAAAGTACATCAGCAAAGCAAACATAATTTTTGACATAAGCTTGATAAAGTTGTTTTAAGCAGTTAAAACTGTAGATGTCCCGTTACGTTTTAAGAAACGTACTTATGCATCACTGCTTAGCATGTAGATAGAGCAGATGTCCTTGTATTCATTTTAGGCATATACCTAAATTTCTGTAATAATGTATAGGTTTCCTGTCATTAACTTCCCACACAGGCAGTCGAGTCCACCTGTGTGAGTGTCACATTGCAAACAATGGAATGTCAGAAACTAACATTACCAACTGTCCAAACTTGCCTCCCTTCTGGACCCATGGTAATGTGTTCTAGCACATTGTTCTAGCATAGATGTTCCCTTTTGTGGGGCTTGCTTCCATGAAATGGTTGTTTGATGCTCTGGGGCTTGTTACTGCAATTCTTAGTATTGTGAAACTAAGGAAAAATGCAGACTTACATATACCAAGTCCAAGATTTATTTTTCTCAGAGTTTTCTGTTTTCTTGCAACAATCTCACAGTTAGTATGTGTAAGTGTGTGGGAGACCTGCTTTAAAGGAGAATTATGAAGTTCAGCATTTGTTGTTCTCCTGCATTTTCATTATTTTTGGTAATTCTGGGGCTCACAATTAGGTTCTATATTAGCGTATTGAATGGAATAAATAGCGAAAGCTGTTTAGTCGATCCAATACTGTCGAAATGGCAAAATAGTGAAGACACAGAACATCAGATTTTTTTCCCAGGGAAAAAATTTGGTGGGCCGTCTTCGAGTCTTTGCTATTTCCTCCACTATGGTGCAATCTCGGAGTTGGTATATTTAAGTAGGGGGGTGTGGGGGGCGAAGCTCTCCACTTATCTTTGTGTTTAAGTGTTTTTATTTTTTAATTTTTTTGCGGAGCAGCGACTTTTTTCCCTGGGAAAAAATTTGCTGTTCCATGTGTTCGATATTTTGTGGTTTAGACATTATCGGTACAATGAAATAGCATTCGCTATTTTAATCGTGCAATAATGTAATATAGACGCCACAATTACATGTCTCAAATTACATTGGGAGCCTTGTTCAAAATCTTGTGGAAATTTGAAATGGTTTAAATTTTATGAGGTTTGCGGTAACATTTACCCCAATGCAAATTGATGTAACACTTCATTATGTTTCATATCTGTGAAAAGTATATCCCTTAAAAGAGTTTGTGCTACTGAATTTAAAGATGCTTTGAAGACAATGTTCTTTTGGCTGCTGTTACATTTTACCCTGGGTTGCCGAGAATATTTTGTTTCCATTAGCATTTTTCCCATGGGTAATGCATAGCCTTAAATATATGTTGATTTTAAAGTAGCAGATTAGTCTGGTGGGGAAATGCTTGCTTACTTTTCTGTGTGTATGACTAATGATTTTTAAGTGTCTGGTAAAGTGAAAGTAAAATGTCATGGCTTCCATAAGTGCCACAGGACTTTCACTACCTAATACCCTTCACCAGTAATTTCCACAAAAATATGTAAAATGTAATTTAACAGATTCCATTCTGACTGATATTGCTAGTTTTTGATATCACTTATCATATTACTTAAAAACGCTTCTTCAATTTAGTTTATGTACCACTTCACCAGCCTGAGTCCAGACGTCGTTGCAAAACTGAAAACATCTAAATAACTTAGCACACCATATCACCCCCCCCCCCCAAAAAAAAAATATCCTCAGGTGTCCCTCAAGGCATTCTGTTTTATCATTTATTTATAAACAATGTAGTACATATTTTACCTGCAGAAATTGCATTGCTGTAAGTTGATGATTTTGCTCTCTGGTCCTTCAGCTGTAAATCATTAGTCATAACTGATAACATTGACAACCTTACAAATCATCTACTCTATGACTGATTTGTGTCATTATTCCTTAAATAAACTTCTCCAAACCAAAATTTATATTTCTGGGTATTCACAAAAGACTGTCACCCGTCACAATAAAACTACTTTTGCATCCTCTTTAGGAAACTCCGTAGAAAGTCTCCATTTGCATAAGTAACATGGCTTATGGATTAACCTCACTTTATCTTTCAGTCAGCATGTGTACCATTTAGTCTGTAAATTCCAGAATCTACTAAGAACCTTACTTACATCAGAATTAACTCACCAAAGATGTGAAACTGTAAAGGCAATGTAATCCTAACTGATTCTGTTAGGAACAAAGGAAACCTCCTTATGTGCACTAATAAGGCCAACACTGCTCATTGCCATGACCCGAATACCACTGCCTTTTGCTGCAGAGCATCGATTCCTTTGTTGAGTTTGGGAAGATATTGTAGTTGGGGTTCGGATCAAGATCTAAGAGTAATTTATTAGTTGTGAATACTAGACAGAAAGTTAAGATTGATGTCTCCCATTTTAAGAAATCAGGATTCATTTTTTCATGGAGGGAATAAAGGATAAAGAATGATCCTGCTACTACTCGTGGTGAGCATGTGGATGAAGGTACTATTATGTAGGATTAACTAGACTTGTGTGAGTTGCTAAGCAGCTGGGTGAGTATAAATTAGAGAACTGCCAACAGACGGCAGGAAGGAAGAATTGAATGGATTGTTTGATAATGCGGATAGGTTTGCCTCTTGTCTTTTGGCCAGGCCTTCTTTGCTTTTACAGTGCATATTTTGCATGAGTAAAGGTGTATAAGATGCTGGCAGATGTAACTAAAGTTGCTAAGAAGGGTAGAACTGTAGGAGTCATATTAGGAAACCAAGATATGAAGCTGGTAATTTTTTGTGAACATCTTTTCAATCTGTCTTCTCTCTCACTTGAGCAGGTGTTAAATAGGATTTGGAGTAATAAGCTCTCAGAACTCCACTAGAAACTCCTTTTTCTCACTTTTGGTACCCTAGACATTTAGCATTTACATTCTGTCATTCAACTACCTTTCTGACATAATATCACCTTGTGAATGACACCAGGATGAAATCTTGTGTGTGACTGTAACACATACTGTACTCACCTATAGGCCATATTTACAGCAACACCCAGATTTGTTTTCCATTGGCTCCACAGTTAAAGAACTACTTTAAACATCTTTGTAATGTAACTTTTCTGTTGTGAATTCATGCTGCCCTGGGTCTTGTTCTGCACTAGGTTCCAACATAGTCTTTCCTTCATATGTGATTCCATTATCTTCCTTTTGTAGAGACTGGGCTGTTACGTGGTTTGCCACTCTGTTTTGCTCTCATTCTTGTGAAGTGGAAGGACAGCTGTCTCATGTAGGCCTTGACACACTACCATTTTATTCCTTTATCTATTAGAGATACTGTCAAGATGTTTAACTGGTGCTTCCCTTATAATTCTCAGGTGAATTCCTGATGATCACTTTACCTTATACACCTTTAATTTTTGAAAGTTCTTGCAAACCCAGTCAACCCCACATCCCATCAAGAAAATAGCTGTTGGTTGGTTTCCACTCTAACCACAAAACCTTTGGCCTTTGCGCCGTACCTGCATGGAGCTTGTATTTTGAGATCCATTCTCCCAATGTGAAATCTGAGTAGAAATAACTGTTCAGTACTTTTAACTTGTTGTCCAGCCCTCTGGCCAGTTTCCATCCCAAGAATTAACTCATACTACTTCCCCAATGTTTCTTAATCCCTTGTTACCAGAGATTTCTTCTAATTTACTTCTGTCTCCAAGGCTTTCCTATTTTGATTATTTTTTCTCGTCTTCTTCTGTTTAACTGATGCATAATTATCTGCCTTGATCTTTTTGAGTTTCAGTCCATTTCTGGATGCAAACTTTTCTCTCTAACCTTTTTTACTTATTGAGAACTGAAGCATTTTGTATTGACATTTAAACACTGAAGCAGTGCTTCTGTGGTGTTGGCTTTGTTTCTTCCCCATTTTTGATGCTACCCATTTCTTAACACCTGTGGTTCACCTTAGCTTCATTAATTAACATTTCTTTAACATGACCCTAAAGCAGTATTTTACTGTGAAGCCTGTGGTACAGTCTCCACTTCTCCCCCTGATAACTGCTGACTTCCATATTTGAAACTGTCCTTTCAATCTCCTTTTGTAAGTATGAGATCATAGATCCTCACTACCCCCCCCCCCCCCAAGTGGGTAGTAACACAAACTACTTTGACACATGCTCTCCATTGGCCATACATTTCAGTGCTATGGGATTTTGTGGAAGAAAATGTGATCTAGTTATCACTCAGCATGTCCAGACTTCCCATCAGTAAAACATTTTCCTCTATTTCCACACCCTTCTGATGATATGGTCACGTTGCCCTCTCATTCTTATACTTTGATTGTTTAAGTTTGATTTGTTCAGAAAACATTAGACTTCCCCATATCATCTGTGACCTGTGGTACTTCCTTTCTTCCAGGGTTTTCCATTACCTCTTTTGACTTTTTTCTCTTATGTAGTTTGTTGACTCCTGCCATTTTTCCATCTGAGGCCTCCTCTACATGGTGTACCCTGGTATACTGATTGTTTAGCCAAGATTATTTTTATTTTTTTATTCAGTCTCTCAATGCATCCACACACGATGACAAGGAATAAGAAAAGTATTTAAATTAGACTGAGCATTTTTCTAGGAGACTCCGGCTAGTCAAGTGAAATTGTAAAATAATCAAGGCCAATGGTGACTTGTGCAGTAGAAAGAGCGTAAACTATTTAATTTGCTAGAAATGTCATTTTATTTATGGAGTTTTGACCAGTAGATCGTATTTGCTTACAGACTATGTAGTCTTGTGATGTTAAGCAGGTGCTTTCAACCTGAAAAGTGCTTTGAGTTGGCATTCAGTATTCTAAAATGTGAAAAAGATACATGGATTAATGCATTTTCTGCTACAAAAGGTGTGATGAAGTTTGGTCATAGGTACCAAATGAAAGCATTTACACTCTGTGGTAAATAAAAGTTTGGCCGTGTAGCTAGTGTTCCTGGCCTCGACTGTTGGATTTGTGTTTGCTGCTACAAAAGAACCTTTATTGAAAATTGCCTATCTGTGCTGGAATATTCTAAAAGTCAGAATACTTTTGTTGCAATCAGTAGTGATTTTCTTCTGCATTAGAATGTGTGGGTATAGACTGGATTAATCTGTAATGTAGTTTTCTTAGTATAGATAATGCTGGTCTGGGTATTAATGTAGTTTTCTTAGTACAGGTAATGCTGGTCTGGGTATCTGGGAAGCTTCTCTATCAGTGACTGAATAAAATGTTATCTGTTGTGTTTCTCTTAAGAAGTTCATCATTAAACATGTTAACAACATCCACAGTACTTATAAAAAAAGTTAATGTATTTGCAATGAGTTGTAAATTGCAAGGAAAGATTGGTTAAATTCATTTTAAAGAGGGCTCTACTTGTTACAGCTGAAGACATTTAATAGGCTTTTATGTAATTTCTAAACTACGAGTGTTTCATAAATAAAAATCTCAAAATATTATTCACAATGTACGATCTTTTAGTTTGGATCTGAATGGTAGTCTGCGTGTCTGTAAGAGCAGTTGATACAAACTGAGGGGCTGAAATTTAATTTCAGCTTGTAAAAATATTACTGAATATTTTTATTTGCATCTTGTGGCTTATTTTTTATTTATTTATTTTTTTGTCCTTTGTTGCAGTGGGAGAAAGCTCTTATAAACAAGAAGTATCCCCAGCTCCTGTGGTAAGTGAGACCTGTGAAAATGGAGAAAGCTTCAGTGAACAGCAAGATCAGTCAAAGATGGACTCTGCAGATGATTGTAAGGATACAGAGTACCAATGTGAACCCCCCACTACAACCGGATCTGGAGGGGCACCGAAAGAGCAGCAGCCATGTGAGATGTCCATCAATGGGCAGATCTGCTGCCTTTGTCATCAGAAAGTAGACAGTTTGTTGGAACTTCAAGAGCACTTAGAGAGCACTCATACTGACCTCAGGAAAACTGACATACAACAACTGTGTGAGCGAGCTGCCTACAAGGCTGATGGGGAAAAAAACATGACAGCCAGTCAAGAACAGCAGCAGGATATAGAGGTGGGTGAGGACAGACACTTACAGACAGAACAGGACAGTTCCAATGGCTCTGCTTTAGAACTAAGGCACCCGCTGTCTTATAGAAAGTCCACAAACTTTGCCCTGGACAAATTTCTTGATCCCTCTCGCCCTTACAAGTGCACAGTGTGCAAAGAGTCATTCACACAAAAAAATATCTTGCTGGTACACTACAACTCTGTCTCCCACCTACATAAAATGAAAAAGGCAGCAATGGATCCTTCTTTGCCTTCTCGGACTGAAGCAGTTAGTAGTGCTGATAAACCGTTTAAGTGTACCATTTGCAGGGTCTCCTACAACCAAAGTTCCACATTAGAAATTCATATGAGGTCGGTGTTGCACCAAACAAGATCCAGAGTAGCCAAATTAGAGGCTGCCAGTCAGCCAGGCAAAGCTAGCATACCAACTGTGCCAGCAGTACACATGGAAAAAAGTGAGCCAAGTGGAAAGTCGTCATGCCCAACACAAATCATGCCAGCCAAAACAGAACCTGTTGCAGTTACTCAGGAACCAGCAGACAGCAAGACAGAGCCAACAAGTAACAAGTCCATGCAAAGCTGTAAAGGAACACCAACACTAGAGTCCCATGATTTCAGTAAGAAGATTCTAGAGGGGCCTTGTCTTCAGGTGCCAGGTGTACCAGGGTTATCTTTTGCATCATCACCAATTCATCTCCCTCTTGATCTCCAGCGACAAGCTTCCCTGTTACAAGCACCAATTTTTGCTCCTCCCCTTCTTCCCCCATTTCCACTGATGCCTGATGCCCTTCTCCAGTTCCAACAGCAGCAGCAACAGCAACTTCTTCTTCCATTCTATGTCCCTGAGTTCAAGATGAACACAGATCCAGGAAGGCCTCCGGCACTGTCAATGCTTTCTGTACCAGGGGCACCAGTGGCAACTGTTGCAGAAAAACAAGTAGAGGAGCAGAACCAATGTCTGCCTCCCACCTCTCCTAAAAAGACAGCTGCTTCTTCAGAGGAACCAGAGAGTTGTGATAGCAGTGTACCTGCTCAGCCATGTGAGAGTGAGAAGAGCAAAGAACCACCTGAAGCAGATGAGAAGCAGGTAAAAGTGGAAGGCCCTGAAGCTTGTGTATTACAAAATGATGAATTAACTAAACAGGAAAAAGAGCAAAAAGGGTCTTCTATGCTACCACCTCGTGCCCCAACAGATGTATCAAGGACTGCAGCTAGAGCTTTACTAGAAAACTTTGGTTTTGAGCTGGTGATTCAGTACAATGAAGGTAAACAGAGTCTTCAAAGGAGAGAGGAAGGGAAATTCCCGACATCATCTGGGAAGATGCACTGCAGAGTGTGTGGGAAATTATTTTCAAATATGCTAATCCTCAAGAGCCATGAAGAACATGTGCATAAGAGGGTTCTGCCCTTTGAACAGCTGAGCAAGTATGCAAAGCAGTTCAGAAAAAGTTATGACAGCATGTGCTCATTCAAACAGCCAATTTCCGAAAGTCCAGTCATGTCAGGAGTACCCTTACAGGCAGCAGCTTCCAACCTACCATTTCAGATGACTTCACCTGAACCTTCACAAGCCATATCTGGTGCCATGAAAGTTCCTCAACTACCTCTCCCTGTAGAGTTTTCTCTGTGCCCACCATTCTTAATGCAGCCTGTTCCTTTGCAGTCACTTCCTCCTGTCCTAGCTCCTCAGCTTCCTGTAGCTGAGCAGGCATTGCTGCCCCCAGTTCAAGCCCCTGGGAGTGAACACAGTACTGAGATGAATGAGAACAAGTCCTCTCGCACTCGAATTACTCAAGAGCAGCTAAAGATTTTGTGGAGCCACTTTGATATCAATAGTTTCCCTACCGAGGAGAAGATCTTGCAGGTGTCTGAGCTGTCAGGCCTTCCAGTCAAGGTAGTTAAGCACTGGTTCCGTAACCGACTGTTTAAAGAGCGTCAGCAGGACAAAGATAACCCTTACAACTTCAGTATTCCACCTGCTCTGTCCTTAGATGACACTACAAGTGATTGCCAGACACTATCTACAGAATATTCCAAGCTAGATCGCACCAGTAACAAAAGATTCTCACGGACAAAGTTTTCCGATTTTCAGTTTCAGGCTCTGCAGTCATTCTTTGAGCACTGTGCTTATCCAAAAGATGATGAGGTGGAACATCTGTCTTCTCTTCTTAAGCTTCCAACTCGAGTGATTGTGGTATGGTTTCAAAATGCTCGTCAAAAAGCCAGAAAAAACCTAGAGGGTCAATTTAATGCAGAAAGTAATCGGGAGCATATGCGTTTAGCTGCTGATAGGTGTGTTGTTACTGGGAATACTGACTACAGCTGTAGAAAGTGTTCAATGACTTTCCAACATATATTTAGCCTTCTGAGGCACTACAAAAAATGCTACAGTCAGTCTAATGGTGAGGACCATCTAGATGAATGCCATCAAGAATTTGTCACTGCCCCTTCAGAAGGTACAGAGAAAGCCCCTTCAGTCAGCATTCCTGCTGATGAATTTAAACATTCTTTATCAACAGCTGGTGAGATACTGGATCAGAATGATAACCTAGTAGAAATGGAAAGTGGGAATGTGTCTGATTTGGATGTGTCCTGTTCTGTTTTGAGAGAAGAAAAGGACAGTGTGGAAACAGAAGAAAAGGATTCTGTGGACAAGGTCACAGAGGAACAGGAAAAACAAGAGACAGTGGCAAATGTTAGCAATGAGTCTGACTGCATAGATAGAATTGATAAATCCCAAGATGATGTAAAGGATGTAACAAATGTAGAAAAAAGGGATGTCACAGGTGGAGAAAATCAAGAAAAAGATGAAACTCAAATGGAAGTCTTACCTGATAATCAGCAGAACTCTGTAATGGATCTTAAAGAAGATAGGTCCTCTCCAAAGCCAAATACCGAGGAAGAGAAAATAAATACTCAGACTTCTGCTCCAGAAGCACTTTTAGTGCATAAACAAACCCCAACCTCTCCAATAGTTTGTCAGGTGACACCTTCTGTAAAAGATGAGAGCCTTCTTCCAGAAGAAAAGAGCTACTCTTGTGAACAATGCAAGGCAGTACTACCCAGCCTCGATCTTTTTACAAAACACTGTGCTTTTCATATTATAGCTGGTCAAAACCAACTGGCTTCAGCCAAACTGCTAGACTTGCCCTTTATGTTCTTTGACAATATGAATCCACTGCTCCCAAGTTCAATTTTGCCAGCATCTGTTACACAAGCTTCATCTATTTCTGAGCCAATATCTCCCAGGAATCCTCTGAAAAGGAAGTATGAGGAAGATGGTGTGCCACATCTTGACAGTGATGCAGGGAACATGGGAGAAGAAACTCCAAGAGACAAGCGACTACGGACCACCATTCTGCCAGAGCAGCTAGAGATTCTTTACCACTGGTACATGCAGGACTCGAACCCAACTAGAAAGATGCTGGACTGTATATCTGAAGAGGTGGGCCTGAAGAAAAGAGTGGTGCAAGTATGGTTCCAGAACACAAGGGCCAGGGAGAGAAAGGGGCAGTTTCGCTGTGTAGGCCCCCTACAGCCTATCAAGCAACTAAATAAGTTTTCCCTGTTGGGAAAAATGGATCCACTGGATCATAAGGAACCCCGTTTTGGAGACAGTATGCCCTTTTTACAAAATATGAGCTCAATTACTTTACCAGAAAAGTTTGAATATGAGCTTACAACCCAGAATTTTTACTCCCTGAATGAGGAAACACAGTTTGATAAAGAAACTTTAGTTGTTGCTCCCACCTTGACCTGTTCAGATGCTGTAAAGTCTGAAGACTTCTCCAAAGCCATTCCTTGTAAACCTTCTGTAGCAGAAGAGATTGGGGAAGCATCATGTGAAACTACCACACAAGCAGATACAGCTACAAATTATACCATATCTAAATCCACTGGCTGTGACACTAACGCAGTAGATGATCCTACTGCTAAAATGGAAATGGATTCAGACTATCCAGAAGATGACTTCGGTAGCTTATCTGATCATATACAAAAAACTTCCCCCATACCACTGAAAGCAGACAACTTCAAGTTGTCACCATTTGTACCAAATTTGAATCTATCTTTTAGCCCAAAAGAGAGTGGCACAAAGAGCCCAGGTGATGTCAGTGAGACCTCAAGCATTGCTGATCCTGAATCTCCTAGCCCTTGTGGGAACAACAATCTCTCAAGATTTTCTGAAAGCTGCGATCAACCCAGCCAGAGACGGTACCGTACCCAGATGACCAGTTTACAGCTAAAAGTCATGAAAGCCTGCTATGAGATTTATCGTACTCCCACCATGCAGGAATGTGAGTTGCTTGGTAGTGAAATTGGCCTGCAGAAACGTGTCATCCAAGTGTGGTTCCAGAATGCTCGTGCAAAGGAGAAGAAAGCAAAGATGCAGGGCCTCAGCAAGTCTCTTGGGGGAGAACACAGTGATGGCAGCGGAGCAGCCAAATCTGAATGCACCTTCTGTAATGTCAAGTATGACTTCTATGTCTCTTGCAGAAGTCACATCTTTTCCCAGCAGCACATTACCCGACTTAAAGAAGTGATACAGAACCAGCTGAAGAATGAGATAAAGTTCTATGATCTGGCACCCACCAAGCCTGTGCCCATACAACCAAGGTTAGAGGAGGTGAAACTGCCAAGCACCCCCGCAGCCATTAACAAGCTAACTCCACAAGTACTTAACAGTGCTCCTTCCTTTACAGCCCTTGGATTTCAAAACACAAATCCTGCTTTACCAGGTCTTGCTCCAGTCCTTCTGTCAGGCCAAACGCTTGCTCCACCACTTGGAGGCCTCACACCTCTTAACACAGGTAAGTTTGTAATGGACTTGATTAAAATACTTGCTGATGTTTTTCTAACTGTATTTTTTACCAGACCATTTCAATACATGGTAGCAGCCAGTACAGCAGCCAAAGTGCCAAGCTGTGGTTCCCAATTTAGAGATTTGCCAAACCTAGAAGCCAGCCTCATACTTCTTGGAACTCAGGGGATATTGGGTTTTATAGCAGGCTGTCATAAGAAGCAAATGACAATTTTTAGTAATCTGCTGTGCCATACTTTTGAATTAGTTTAACACACCATTATTTTGGGCATTCCTTTTTGAGCGGTGGGATGCTCAACATCACTAGAGCCATAACGACTTCTGGAAATCACTTAGAGCTGATGACTTTGCTGACATCATAGTTGATTATACTTGAGGCTGGAAGGGTGGCCTAATGGTTAAGGTGTTTGCCTTACAAACACAAGGTACAGGGTTTAAGTCTCACAAGGGATAATTGGCTAGGCTTAAAAAGGCCCACAAGGAAAGTTAGCCTAGTACTAATCTATGAACCTATTATGGTTCTTACTAGATCCTTTCTCCAATTAAGTCCTGACATGAGCATACTGGTGAGTGTCTTCTGCTGTTGATTGTTATTTAGTTAAACCATTTCCTTCTCCCATCTTGGTAGATCAGTTAAATCAATTTAATTTTCAGCATGCAGATCATGTCTTCTCTGTCTTGGGTCCACTTTCAACACATTACCATGTGAGAAATTGTACAGTATGTATAAATATATGTATTATAAAAAAGAGAATAAAGGCAGATTTCATGAAAACCAGTTTGATTGTTTTCATCTATAATTAACGTATGAGGAAAGTAGGTGTACATTTGCACTGCATTTACTTTTATTTTTTTATTGCATGTGCATGACAGGAAGTAAGTTGAAATCCAAACACAAGGCCATTTTCACATTTTAATCAAGTAATAATGTTTGTGTGTCAGCCACGTGTAAATCTTTGATATGCATTAATCCGAACTGGCTTGTTCTGTTTCACTAAGATGGTAAGAATTAGTATGTTGTTTGAAGGGGATAACAAAAGGAAGTTATTATAGCAAAACAAAAACAAACTTAATTCAGCTTAGTAAAATGTCACCAAATTGACTAAAACCAGAACAGTCCAATGAAACAACTTCTGAAATGCACTGGGTAACTAATGCATTATCAGTGTATGCTTTATGTATTGTGCGTTGTACAGTAATTTATACACTTCTGTGTTCATGTTGTAGATTTGAATGTTATTTTTTTATTCTGATATTTTCACTTATGCTTTTTCTCTCTATCTAATATGTTATTAATACTTTGCACATTCCAGTAAAGGCCAAGATGCTGGATGAAAAGGCTGCTTTTTAATAGCAAATTAATATTGGCATTATATTTGTGTGCTTATTTGGAGGATGTCTTAGTTTGTTCAGTGATTCTTATTGGCTTTTCCTGCCCAGTTTGAATAATGTGTTCTCTTAGCATCTTGTATCTCTTTGCCCCATATGTTGTCCTTTTTTCACAACCACACGTCTTATTGTTTAACATTACTGTCTCTCTCAGCTTTACATAACCCCTTATTCTGCTTATATAGGTACTTGCATGCTGATATGCATCTTTGCAGTCA